>NC_081796.1:15879033-16185283 GCF_963082965.1 Carassius carassius
CATAAAAATATTTGACCTTTATAATTTGCAACTGAATGCCTTCATCTGTCTGCGGTCCTTGGAAACAGCCACATATAGTCTCGATGATCCTGTCGATGAGTTTTTTTCCAGGGATGGTGTTGTCTGGAGCGCTGCCCGTCAGGTGACCATATGCTATGAGTTTCTGAAAAATCATGAACACAGTGCATGAGATGAAACATCCTCTTAAGACGGATCCTGACATGAGCGTGTTGCAGGGCACTGACCTGTAAACAGTCTAGAGAGGTGATGACGATGCGTGGACATTTGGACTGGCAGGCCAACTCGAACGGCAGGAAGTACTTATCTGCTTCAATGAAGCTGGTCTTCGATTTGATTGGCGGCAAAGAACTGGACTTGTTGTCCCCAGCCGGTGGGCTACAAAACAAAAACTAAGATGTCAATCAGTCACACATTACATTAAATTACAGCAAAACATTGTGCAATTTCTTTCTTTCTTTGTTTAAATACGCAAAACCCTTTAGTTCTGCCAGTGTGAGAAATCCTTTTAATCTTTTTAAATATCCACACTGCAGTGGATGTGACCTAGACTGCAAACTCTCACTTTATATCCAGCAACTGTATCAGCTCGAGATGAGCAGCGCATCTGGAGAGATGCCAGGCCAAGCTGGGACTGCTGTGTGTTAGCTAGGGCGAACTTTAGGATTTCCTTCAGCAAGACGAGTTGATGAGTGCAGCGGGATGGGGGGAGAGGTTGGGGAGTGGAAAATGAAGTTGAGTAGAGAGAGAGAGAAAGAGAGAGAGATTGCAAAGATGCAGTTGAATACTATACAGCATCCAAGATTAGTGTGCCTCAAATCATAGTTTATTTGATTGCTTTATTATGGTTGATTATGATTCCAATGTCACCAAAATCCCCCCAAAAATGCTTCTCACTGGGGAACTGGACCTCATATTGTAAACTGTAAACTAAACAGTGAATTTATTAAACAGCTAACGGGTCGTGTCTAACAACAGCCCCTTAGCTGTTATAAATTCACTATAAACCACGACTTCTTGGGGATTATTGCTTTTATAAAACATTTGTTCCATATACGTACATAGTAAGGTTTCCAGAATAAAACAGAGCAAATAAAGTGTAATGATATAAATAAAAACAGTATTCTTCCACCAAACAATCTAGTTACTCAGAAACAGTTGTGGTTCCAACAAAGTTGTTACCGAGCAACAAACAAAAGCAAAAAACAAAAGTGTTTGTAGTGTAATTTACAACAGCTTCAAACACGCCTCAACCAATCAGAATCAAGGACTGGAACTATCCGTTTTATAAAATGAAATTATCATTATTAATTTATAACAAAACTCCGTTATGTTGATTTTGACTATGACTCTGTGAACAGCTCTGAATGATTTACTGACTGATTGAGTCTGATTCAAACAGCTAACTTACAAACACTGAGCTGTTTCGTGAATCTGACTCATTAAAAAGAGCCCTTTAAAAAGAGCAATTTATTCCCAATTAAAATTCATTATAAATTTGCAACTCATATTTTAGCACATAACATCCATCTAGCTAATTGTGCAGAAAAACAAAACAGACAGCACAAAAATGCTGTTTACTAACATACTCTTAAAAATGCTGTTCTTTTTAATGAATCAAATGAATCATTTGTCAAATCTAAAGATCGATTTAATTGGTCATTATGAAAACCAAGTGTCCCAAACTACTACCTTACTCAGTCAAATCTCTTTGAATGATTCACTGACTGAATGAGTCCAATTCAATCTGCTAGCTCACAAACAAAGCTGTTTAATTAATCTTTTAGACTGACTCACTAATCTCAAATCAAGAGTCATTTATTCACAGCTCATAATGACTAGATTTTTGCAGCTCATATTTTGATATATCACCCATCCAAGCGATTTGCATGCAAAAACAAACAGGCAGCACATAAACAAGAACTTGCAAATTAGCTCATAAAAATGTGGTGTTCTTTTTAATGAATCAAATTAACTGCTTGGCAAATCTAACACCGAAAACTAAATACAATAGGAAAAACAGTCCCAAATCTCTACCTAATTTAAAAGTACACACTACATTTCCCCATTGGTGGATGTCTACTAAAGAGGATACAGCCGTGTTGGGCTGCAGATTTTTAACTGACATAAACTGAGCTGTAGCCAGGCTACAAGGGAAAAGACTAGAGCTCCGCCGGGTTCAGAGTAGTGCTGGGTGGTATACCGGTTCATACCGAAAACCGGTGTATATTTTCGTTACAATATTAATTTTTTATATACCGCCATACAGATGTATTTAATTACTCAACGTTCGGAATGAACGTTATGCTGCGCCGCGGCCACGCGACACTGTTTCAGACGGACCCTTTACAATGTTGCACTTCTAAGCAGCGACTGCGAGGCATGGTGAGGGTAAACACAGTAGTGCTCTGGTGTTTCGTTACAACGCCTGTTTCACACACACTCCGTCTGCAGTGTGTATTGCATATTTATTTTACGCACCCAGGTTAACGGATTCCAGTGTTCATACTGCACGAGGTTGCGGCCCCGTCAGTGCGTTCAAGGAGCGGTGCGTCTGCAGCAGTGCAGCCATCGTTTACATACCGAGTCTATTTTTGCTGTGCTGCAGGCGCTGAATTAAAGTGAAAGCGCACTGTTCACGGGAAAAATGAGCATGGATTGACACGGAAATGCAGTCATTTCACAATAAATGTATACTAATTAAGCTGTTTCACACGCAACACATGGGTTTTTGGCTAGGTTTAAAACAAGAAAAAGTGCACTTTTAGATAAACAAGGAAAACAATATATATATATATATATATATATATATATATATATATATTCACTTTTATGGAGGCAGAAAAACAAAGTTCATTAAGACCCGTGGAATTGCTTGTGATAAAGATTTAAATGCAAAAGGCATTGATATGAAATCAAAACAATGAACAAATGCTGTGTTTGTGGACTAACCCGACGCGGATCAGTAGCGGACAGCAAACGCATCCTGTGTGAAAGCACAATGAGTCCATGCAGCTGAGTGCATATGCACTGCAGACGGAGTATGTGTGAAACAGGCGTTACAGGGAAGATGGATGCTGCAGAACTAGTAGAACATGACACAGAAGAACTTGTGCCAAAAAGAGGAACCATTTTATGCAAGTGCTGTCGGACTAAAAGCATGTCTTGGAATATCAACCAGCTGAAAATGCATTGTACACCTGATTATGCATAAAAAAAAACATCATAAACCGGGAAACCGGCATAATTTAGAAAAAAACCGTGATAAATTTTTGTTCAAACCGCCCAGCACTAGTTCAGAGATTACCTCACACATTTCTTTCACAGGTTCTCTCTCGGCTCTCACCAAACCCTCCAGAGGATTCTTTTTTCCATAAAGTTAAACCAAGTCACTAATCAGGCAGAGCACAAACAGAACTGTAGGCATAATGCAACGACAAGACATCTCGGGAAGTAAGAAGAATCAGCTAGTGTCATTTTAAAAGATTCAATGCAAGTTAAGATCTATTGAGGGCATTTGTGATTATCCAGAAAATACTTTGTTTGTAAAAACCGTTACATGGCTTTGCATGGTTATGAATAGCCCCCTAGGTCTTTTAGTGTGTATTGCAAAGTTTATTTCCACCAAGTGCAGTTCTATCCATGTTTTCAACAAACTGAAAATTCCAGTGAAGCTCAATAATAGTTTTTTCTGTGGTTATCGATATTATACGAAATATGCAGTTGATGATAGAGACTGAACCCAGAACATTCCTGATATATATCATAAAAGCACAAAATAGACGTTTTCTAAATCTTAAATGTCCAAATAAATAAATCAAATGCTGAATGTCGATGTGACATTGTATAAATCGAACAGATCCGTGCAGAATGAGAACGCAAAAGCTTAGGGAATCGGTTTGGTTTTTAACTTTTTTATAACTTAATATTTTTTTAATGAGCAAGGCCTCAATAAACTGTTCAAAAGGGACAGTAAAGACATTAAAATTATATACAGTAGGCCTTATTTTATACATGAATTATACTCTATTCATCAAAGAATGCATGTAAATGTATACCTACTTATTAATAGCACATTTTCGAAATATAATTATATTTGAATATTATTTAAAATATGAATAATAATACAATTACAGCTATTACAGTGTGTGTGTGTGTGTGTGTGTGTGTGTGTGTGTATGTTTGCAAAAAAATATTTTTAATATTTAATATTAATATTATTTTTAAAACCCTATTATGACCAGAGCCGTCTAAATCATGAAAACATGACTCTTAAATGACCTTTCTTAACAGTAAAAAAATTTATTCATAAAGTTTTTTAATGAAAATGTAAGACAAAGAGAAAAGATAATTGATTTGAATCCGTCAGGTCGGTTTACTGAACTAACATTTGAAGCATTATGTTTCTATGACAATGTGTAGATTACAGATTCGGATTCACAATGAGTTTTGCTGTGATCAATGGTGTTTTAATTAAAAACTGAGACTAAAAATAAAAATCGTTTGGAAGGAGTGCACTTTCACTTCAAAACAGAAATCTGTAAGAAACAAAGAGAAGAAACACCAAAAGACACGGATATGGATGTGAAAACGAGAAGGATGGGGTGAAACAAGTGAGCTGTGAGTTAATGGATGTAGAGGGTGAATGAATGCTGTTCCTAGGAGGCTTCTAAAAAGAAGGGCTGAGGCAGGACCTCAGAACGGGCCGCAGAAAGCCATGAGCACAGAACGCCTCATTCCTGTGTCCTAGTCACACAGCAAGGTCTCCGAGCACATTATAAAAACCCGCCACTGAACACACACTCACAAATCACAATGAGGTTAAGGCATCAGCCAAAACACAAAGAGATCGCATGGGGTTACTCTCTGGAAAATGTCAGCACTGCATTACAAACACTGAACCTGACAAACATAAAGGGGATGTTGAAATACACGTTCAATATCTCGACAGCTGAGGTGTGGCATAAGATATCAACTTACCTTAATTTCTCCGATTCCTCCTTGATTTCCTCTGTAAAAGAAAAAGAAAACTGTCACATGAGGGGTAAAAACTAAATGTTTACCATCTACTGCTAGAGAAATAACATAGCATAATGCAAAATATATGTTTTCCTAAACATAATAACCAAATTTAAATATTACAAAAAACTAAATAATAAACTACATTAGAATATTTATATAGTTGTATAAAAAAATTCTTATTTTTCTCAAAATATTATAATGTCGTTGTTTTAGGACTAGTATTGTCACGGTACCAAAATTTCAGTATTCGGTACCGATACCAGTGAAAATCCACGGTTCTTGGTACCAATTTCGATACCAAAGCAAAATACAAAAATATGCTAATAATAAAAATAAAAAACAAACAAACTTTTTAATCACTAAAAATAAAACCAATGCCATTCTTTATACTTATTTACAATTGTGTTTAAAGTTTTTCTACAAGTAATATAATTATGAAAAACAGGAAACAAGTTTCACCAAAATTTAATTTGTCTTTTAATTAATGAAATTTAAACACATTTTATTTTTTGGTAAATATGGGCATTTGCTATTAAAATTAAAACATGTAAGAAATATTGTGTGATTTATTTCTTTAAAAAATAGCAACAGTAGTAGCAGTATCACATACATTTTACTAAATAATAGTAATATTTTTAGCACAATGGCTTTATGTAAAAATGAATTTTTAATTTGCAACCCTCTGAGCACACATTGGCAATATAATCGCCAGTGGCTTGTAAAATTTTTTAGTTTACTTGCCAGATTGATATACTATTTTACACACACACACACACACACACACACACACACACACACACACACACACACACACACACACACACACACACACAGACAGACACAGACAGACACACACACAGACACAGACACAGACACAGACACAGACACACACACACACAATTCCAATCAGCTTATCTTTGTAAAATGGCACAGCTTCTTAAATCTTAGCTTCTTAATCAGTCAGTCAAGCATTGTATTATGGTATTAAGCACTATTTAATGATAGAACTTTAGTGATTAGAACTAAAACTTGATAACCATGTATGAATGCATATTTGTCATTTTGGGTTTCTGTAAAAAAAAAATAGTAATAGATTCATTATTAATAAAAGATAATACTACTACTAATTCTACTACCATACTAATAATATACAATGCACTATGGATTGATGAGCTGCTGGGTTCATGAATTTTAATCACGTTGTCTGCATTCGGTTGAACTGATTTGCTGAAATCAAAACAGGGATGGTAATAGATTAGCGCCAGCCAATGAAATTGCCATTTGCGCATTAGCTCCGCCCACTACCAGAGAAACCGGCATATTGCTTGCTCCAAATAGCTGAATAATTCTAAATGATCTCCATCATTTTGACAGGAGAAGACAACAGATAATATAGTTTACATGTAGTGTGTCGATTCAGCGTGGTAAGACTCTCGCTCTCTCTCTGTGCATGTTTGAGAAACAGTGCTATCAGCAAAGCAACGGTGAGTCGAGCGCCTTCACACAGAGTTCACGTGTCAAATACAGGTGTACTGTGCGTCCACTGAGATGAACTGAAAAGTACAGATCGCTTGATGGAGAGAGAACGCTGAAGCGCTCAGTCAGTCTTCAGCGAGTGAAAATGTGCTAATCTTATAATAGCCTTGAACACACACACACTAGCGAGTAAAATCTAAGAATTTATTAGCCAATGGCTAACAATAGACATAATTTAGTCGCCCAGTGTAATTTTGTCGCATATGCGAGTGATTATGTATAGGGTTGTTTTGACGGGTTGGCGTGAATACCTTTAAATTGACACTGGTTTTACTCAAATGAAACGGTAAAATGCTTGTGAAGTGACTCAGAACAGTTCTGGTGATGTTTATGTATTTATGTCCTCATTGAGACTGCAGATGCTTAAATTACTGCAAGCGTCACGCGCTTCAGTCTAGGTAGTAAACAGACCCGCTCTTCTCTTCCATTCATTCATTCATTCCCACAGCAGAACATGCAGGATTCATATTTCAACCAACTTTTGCGGCTTAACATTTACAGATACTGGTCCATATGGAGATTTGATTTGACAAATTCCGTGACATCCATATTAAAGGGAGCTTTCACATCTTTAGTTCGGTTTATTTGGTCCGAACCAAGGGCAAACAATTATACATTGTAGCATTTTTCAGCTTTTTTTGGTTCCTTTTCACACCACACTGAATGCTTTGGTCCGAACCAGTTGAAACGAACAAAAATGCAGTCACATGACAACATCCACATCCCTCATTGGCCATGACGTATTTCCTAAACTCCTTTTCGATTGGTCAGAATTTACATGCGGGAAAATTCCAACATAAAAGGAAAAGCCAGCAAACAACACAACTATGGAGAGACGACTGCGCGGGCTGGTTTTATCCCTGCAATAATACATATATTGCAAACAATAAATTTTTATAATGAAGCACGGATGCGGCTTGAAAACAACGTTCTAATGCACTGCAAATGGCGAGCGGGTATCGCTCGTAACTCCAAGCGGAGGCGTGCATTAATTCTTCTTAACTCTGACATGCTCATGGTCATCAGACCAAATTTCTATGAGGCTCCGAACCTCCTCACTACTCCAAGTTTGTCCACGAGCTGCCATGCTAAAGTGCAAACAGTCATCAGACACTTCCTCATTCCTTAATGCACAGCGCAGCTGACTACGGCAGTTGGTTTAGTCCAAAAATGATCAGTACTTTTTGCAGTTGGGTCTGTTCGAGGTCGGATCACGTTCTCACCACAAACGAACCACTCCAGAGTGTGTTTGAAAGCGTACCGAGACCACCTCTTCAAGCAGGTCTCGGTACACTTGTTTGGTCCGCCTTTGGTGCACACCCGAGTGCGATTGCTGCTTTCACACCTGCCCAAACGAACCGCACCAAAGGGGAAAACGAACTCTGGTACAATTCAACCAAACTACATGAGGCAGGTGTGAAAGCACCCAAAATGTAAGTTTCATTTTCATGACTGGATTTTGAGATTCCGTCCGCGTTTTCTGGAAATCATAGTGCTGTATGCGTCAAGAACCAGGTTGTCCAGGTACTCTGTTCTTAAAGTATCCTGGTACAGTGACATTTTAATTTGGACTTGGTACCGAAGAACCGGGCCTTTTGACAACACTATTTAGGATGGACATTCCTTGAATTAAAATATATACTATTATTATTTATTATGTAATGTATATAATTTTTTTGTTTTATATTCATTTATATGTATAATGTATAAGAAGTATATTATATTAAATATATATTGTTTAATTTAATAAATAAGTGCGAAGTCCTCACAGAAAAAAAAGGAAAAAAAAAAACTGGTATATATGTACTGATATATATATCTAAAACATACATGTGCAGCAACTCAAAAGACAAGGCCTAGCATTGACTATGATTGTGTTCAATCATCAAATCAAATAAATAAATAAATGATCATAATAAAATGTACATGCACTTTCTAGAATAAAGAGAATAAACAGGCAATTGCTTCTTTTTACTGTAAGCCTCTACTATTCCACACTATTACTGGTAGTTAAAAGCACTTAAATCAGCAAAAATACTTGATAATCTAAAAAGGGCTCAATGACACCAATCACACAGACAGCTCGCTATGTGCACCATTTTGTCGAGAGCTATTTTCATTGCTAACACTAAAGAATTGAATTACACATGGACCCTTTAACACCTTCTCCTCTGAAACCAGTCATTAACCGCATCAGAAATGCATTCAGTTTTGAAAAAATCTACTAACGAGAAGCCCAGAGTCAGAGGTACATGCTGCAAGCTTCTGAAAGCTTCTACATGACATAAATTAGACTTTAAATCAGCTTTAACGCCTGGATTCAACAACATACAAGCACTCTGCGCCAACTTGCGTAGGTCACGACGTTACTAACAGGTCAGGATATCTGAATACTTCAATCTGTGCTGGTGTTTTGAAAGTAGTTTGGACTGAATAAGTTTATTCTGAACAAGAGCCTCTGGTCTCAGCGAGCAGCTGCAGTCATGAATGACTAAGTGCTCGGCACGGGAACAATGTAATGCTGTAGAAAGAGCACTCTCTTTCTTCCTCTCGGCAGTAAACAATGACGAGTACAGCAGCATAATGACATCTACACGCTCTGCTGACAGACAGCCCTCCAACACGCTAAACTCAACCTGAACTCGGACAGAACACTGAGCACTGGTGTCTGTTTACCATCACATCGTTTTCCATCAATCTGCAAGTGTTTCCAAAATTATTATGGATATGGTTGGGACCATACTGCAAAACTGGTATAAGCAATAATTAGTATCTTTTTAATTAGTAGTAGTGGTCTAACAGCACAATTTTTTCTTCGAAATTAACACACTAGTTTCTTTGGCAGGTTTCAAATATACATGGGTCTAGAGCTGAAGATCTTTGTCCAAAACATAATCGCCAGAGGCAAGCCCCTGTTTCACCTACTCAGCATATATTTTCGCATCTTTCTCATGCTAATCAAAATACATCACATGACCACTCATTTACCTCGCAAACCGGAGCGAGAAAGGTGAGAAAATGTATGCCGAGTAGGTGAAACGAAGGCTTATTATAATGAGAATAATATCTCATTATAATGAGAATAATGAGTAATTAATGACGCACCATCAGTGAGCGCAGGAACGCTCTGAAGCCATCTAAAGTGGATTCAATCATTTTCCTCCACAAAAACATGTAGACCTAGCCTAATCTTGGTGAGTAAAGGTTTTTCAAATGATAACTAAATATTAATTGAGTCTTAAATGCATAATATAGACAGAGTACATAGGCTAATGTTGTAATTATTATTTTATTAAATTTCAGCTGCTAGTGGCGAAGCAAATCCGGCGGAGCCTTTATCTTAATTTTGTTATTGCCAAATACCCATCTAAATTTAGAATTTATCTTAATTTAATTTGTTAAGAAAGACTCGTTTTTATTGGGTTGGTCTATTTATAGGCTTAATGAGTCTATGTCTATTTAGAGTGCTGAGATGTTACGATGTTACGGAGGACTTATTTTATTTCTTTATTCCAACTTCCAAATGGCCTATAGCCTACGTTAGTCATGAATAAATAGTTAAAACATATAAATGACTCATTCTTGACAAAAGGCAAAAGAGCTTTGTGTGTGCACACATTTGAATAATGTTGGGCTGTAAACGGGTTCGGGCTTTTAAAAAGCTGTCAACCAAAATGTACTTATCGGGCTCAGGCCGAAATCTGTTAACTTTTAAGGCCCGATTACAGCTCTAGATGGGTCACATTGGATTACTAACTGATTTGCCGCCCAACAACCAGCTAGCTAACAATACTGACATTGACTAGTTCGAAAAGCAATTTTTGTATTGCTATTTTTAGTGGTGGTGCTTTAATAAGCATGCTGACAGCATACATAGTAATAAATATAATATAATAAATAAAAAGTTTAAATTAATAAATGATTAATAAATGATTAATTCAAATATTAATATATAAATTATTATTATTATTACTAACAATAACAAAACTAATAATAATAAAAATAACCTGAGAAGTAAATGTTGGCCAGCATAAACACTCTATGTGTGTTATATCTTGTATCTTGGCCAGTGATGAACTCTGTTGTCCAGCATAAACCTGCATAAATTCTTGGTTAATGGTGTAGTTTAGGTCTCTGACTTATGGGGGAATAATGGACAAATAGGATTTTTGTCATAATCGTGCAGCCCTTATCGGTTTACTGCTTTCTCTGAAGTTTAGAAAAGTATGTGCATTTAATGGAACTAATGCAATAGATTGAGAGGATAAATTTAGACCAAGGGTATTTTTCAAAACTGAAATCTCAGGTAACACAATACTTGTCGTGCCTCTCTGGGAAATGACCATGTTGCTATGGTTTCTGTTTTACCAGGGACAGTCTAGCATTAAAACTGATTAAACCGATCTTCATCTTGCACTGCGTTGAACCCTCTGACCACAGCTTCTTTAGTTTAATCAAACTAGCCATTATGGAAGCCCCGTTTCCGCCACCAAATAAAAAATAAAACAAGGTAATTGTGACTTTTCCTCAGAATTGTGATATAAACTTGCAATTCTGACTTTTTTCCTCAGAATTGTGTGATATAATGTTCATATCTCGCAATTCTGACTTTATAATCGCAATTCAGGGGAAAAAAGTCAGAATTGTGATATAAAAAAGTCACAATTACCTTGTTTTATTTTTTATTTAGTGGAAAAGAGTAGAGGTGACCTCGGCATTCTGGCTAAATTCGCCCATCGGCCTCTGACCATCATGGCCTCCTAACAATCCCCATATCTGCTGATTGGCTTCATCCCTCTGTCTCCTCTCCACCAGTAAGCTGGTGTGTGTTGGGCGTTCTGGCGCACTATGGCTGCCGTCGCATCATCCAGGTGGATGCTGCACACTGGTGGTGGATGAGGAGATACCCCCTGACAATGTAAGCGCTTTGAGTGCCTAGAAAAGCGCTATATAAAATGTAATGAATTATTATTATTATTAATAGGAATTCAGTCCATTCTATAAATGCCAAAGTCTAGCCTATAGTTTATTGTCAGCCAACTTGGAACATTTTTGATTGATATCCTTTAGATGACATCACAATTCAATTGGAATTTTTTTAAATAGGCCTAGTTATGCATTAAACTATAGTTTATTATAATCAGATGTAGTATTAAAATATATAGCTAACATCTAACTAAAATAAAACACTAATCACCATCTCATACATTCACACTTCTTCAAAAGTTTGTGGTCGGTAAGCTTAATAAATAATAATAATGAATTTTTAACTGCACTTATTTGATCAAAAATGCAGTAAAGCAAGAAAACTTTGAAATATTACTTGTTTTTATATTTTAATATATTTTCAAATGTTGGCTAATTTATTCATGTGGTAGTAAAACTTAATTTTCAGCACCATTGTAACGGTCTTTTGATACACTTAATGCATCCTTGTGGAATAAAAGTATCTTTCTTTAAATTCAATTTCTTTTCCATTTTGAATTGTGTATATTCATCCAGTAAATGAGGCAGACTGCACTGAATTAAATTATTCTGCAGTACTTTTAGATAGGATTACATTTCTATTCAAAACGAGCACTATCTTACCACAGCATAGATTTGTGAACAGATTATTAGCTGTTTGCTAATGGACTGAAGTAGGAATTAAACAGGAATTCAACTTGCTACTATTGGTAGACCGATATGTGTTTTTTGAGAGCCGATGCTGATGCCAATATCTTGGAAAGCAGGGGGGGTGATAGCCGATATAAAGTCGATATGATTTTTTAAAAAAATGATTATTATTAATATTTAAGAAATTTGAAATTATTTGACAGTGAATTCAAAAATAAATGTTTAAAAGAAACATGCTTAAATACTTCAGTATTTCACAAATAAATATTTAATAAAAATATAATTAAAAAGAAAGTAAACACTGTAACCAACAGGGCACTCAGTATTCTGGGAAGTTTGTGTGCATTGAGAATCATATTTTTCAAATAAACTCAGGGTAACCCTCATTTTACATACAGCACACAGTGAAAATGACATGAATATGACAGTGGACAAATGCATAAAGCACATCATAATTTGAAATCAAGAGAGTTTAAAGTTTAAAGCATTCAATTCACATGGACTGACCGTCACACAGAGAACACACGATCATGCTGGATACACACTTAACAAGATCTCACAGCTGGATTCGACTAAGTTTGCAAGGTTTGTGAAATTAAACAAATGCATATTTGCTTAATGTTGACGATAAACGAGAAAGTATTATAATGTTTGCCTTTCTGTTACTAATAGGCCTAATATAAAAGCAATCGTTATAATAATTTCTGTATACATTAATTCCTTTGTTTATCTGATTATTAGACAGACTTCTATCGGTATTAGACAGAACTGTTAACCACGATAAACAAGAGAGAGAGTGTGAGCACTGTGTGTGCTCAGGCGCTGCCACTCAAAATAAAAGTCTGGCACTGCGTCAAAATAAACCTTGAACACATCGGCTAAGCAGAAAAAGTTATCGGCCAATGCCGATATTTGAAAAAAAAAGTCAAATATCAGCCGATATATCGGCTTTGACGATATATCGGTTGACCACTACTTGCGATCAAGCCTGCTTCTTAGCCGCCTTCTTATTCATTGAGCTACGAATGTCCTGTAGGTCTTAAACATCTAATGAGTAGCCCGAAATACAGCCTTACTGTATGCCATACCCGTGCACAGTTGGCACCATTATAATTTTGAAACATTGCCAGCGCCCACACTTTCTGAGTCGACAGTTGGGACAACATACTTTGACACCACATAAATAAGTTTCTCTCAGTTAGCATCAGCTTTAAATGACTGATGTGAAATCTGACTGTGCCTCACAACAACCACAATCTCAAGTGTGATAGATAAATAGATAAATAAACCTTCTGTTAACTCATACATACGTTTCCACAGCGTCTTGATGATCTCAATTCAGTTATTGTATAAAAAAATCATTAAAATGGGGTGGCAAGGCTCGTTTCAATTGAAATGATCTACATAATGCACTTGTGTGCAGTGAATGAAGGGCACAGTGCTGGCGGTCCACTCCGAATTCGCATTTTAGGAGGTGATTGTGTCCCCTCTCAACTTTAGCAGGGCCTCCAGACCTCCTGCGAAACCCTGGACTGGGACACACGGCATTCCACATAGCCATTGGAAAATAGATTCAAGCAGGCCTGCTGTACTCAGCTGCCAGTGAAAGAGACAATATGATCCAACTAGATATATATTTATTTTCTATTTATAGGGATATGCAAAACTACATATCAAAATTAACTGCAATGCTCGAAACTAGGGCTGGACGATTAATCGAAAAGTAATCGAAACCGAAATTCAGAACCTCTAACCGAGGTAATTTTCCCATGTCGGTTATTTCGGTTTTTTAATCCTTTTAATACTTCCCCCGTAAAAGCCCCATCCAGTCAGTGGCATTAAAGCAAAACACTGAGGTGAACGCCGGTTCAACACATAGTGATGGTGTGCGAGCGGTGAGCCTTGAGTCTTCACTAAACTTTGTCAGTTGTATTTGTTTTATGGTTTGGACATTCAAGCGATTAGATGATCGGATGTGTATTATTACGGTGCGCTGATGTGGACGGTCAAATTATACTTTGGCCGTTATCAGTTGCGCACGAGATGCGATGACAATATAAGTGTCATTGAATTATGTTTTTGTTAACCTATACAGTTGAAGCAACTAGATGCAGCGCTGCTGCGATGTTCATTCAAAATATTGCGGAAAAAAAGAATGTGGAGAAGATCTTGTTTAGGTCAAAACTGAAACCAAGCCATTCACACAGAACGCATATTTCATGCATTTTCCAGAGGGACATCATCTATCACCGTTGCACTCGCGTCTAGCACAACAGAGCCGCATGTTTAGAAAAACATGTAAAATTAAGGTGGGTTCAATTTTCTTCAAAAACATATCTCGAAACTTTACAACCCGAATTCCGGAAAAGTTGGGACAATTTTTTTATTTTAATAAAATGAAAACTAAAGGAATTTCAAATCACATGAGCCAATATTTTATTCACAATAGAACATAGATAACGTAGCAAATGTTTAAACTGAGAAATTTTACACTTTTATCCACTTAATTAGCTCATTTAAAATTTAATGCCTGCTACAGGTCTCAAAAAAGTTGGCACGGGGGCAACAAATGGCTAAAAAAGCAAGCAGTTTTGAAAAGATTCAGCTGGGAGAACATCTAGTGATTAATTAAGTTAATTGATATCAGGTCTGTAACATGATTAGCTATAAAAGCTTTGTCTTAGAGAAGCAGAGTCTCTCAGAAGTAAAGATGGGCAGAGGCTCTCCAATCTGTGAAAGACTGCGTAAAAAAATTGTGGAAAACTTTAAAAACAATGTTCCTCAACGTCAAATTGCAAAGGCTTTGCAAATCTCATCATCTACAGTGCATAACATCATCAAAAGATTCAGAGAAACTGGAGAAATCTCTGTGCGTAAGGGACAAGGCCGGAGACCTTTATTGGATGCCCGTGGTCTTCGGGCTCTCAGACGACACTGCATCACTCATCGGCATGATTGTGTCAATGACATTACTAAATGGGCTCAGGAATACTTTCAGAAACCACTGTCGGTAAACACAATCCGCCGTGCCATCAGCAGATGCCAACTAAAGCTCTATCATGCAAAAAGGAAGCCATATGTGAACATGGTCCAGAAGCGCCGTCGTGTCCTGTGGGCCAAGGCTCATTTAAAATGGACTATTTCAAAGTGGAATAGTGTTTTATGGTCAGACGAGTCCAAATTTGACATTCTTGTTGGAAATCACAGACGCCGTGTCCTCCGGGCTAAAGAGGAGGGAGACCTTCCAGCATGTTATCCGCGTTCAGTTCAAAAGCCAGCATCTCTGATGGTATGGGGGTGCATAAGTGCATACGGTATGGGCAGCTTGCATGTTTTGGAAGGCTCTGTGAATGCTGAAAGGTATATAAAGGTTTTAGAGCAACATATGCTTCCCTCCAAACAACGTCTATTTCAGGGAAGGCCTTGTTTATTTCAGCAGGACAATGCAAAACCACATACTGCAGCTATAACAACAGCATGGCTTCGTTGTAGAAGAGTCCGGGTGCTAACCTGGCCTGCCTGCAGTCCAGATCTTTCACCTATAGAGAACATTTGGCGCATCATTAAACGAAAAATACGTCAAAGACGACCACGAACTCTTCAGCAGCTGGAAATCTATATAAGGCAAGAATGGGACCAAATTCCAACAGCAAAACTCCAGCAACTCATAGCCTCAATGCCCAGACGTCTTCAAACTGTTTTGAAAAGAAAAGGAGATGCTACACCATGGTAAACATGCCCCGTCCCAACTATTTTGAGACCTGTAGCAGAAATCAAAATTGAAATGAGCTCATTTTGTGCATAAAATTGTAAACTTTCTCAGTTTAAACATTTGCCATGTTATCTATGTTCTATTGTGAATAAAATATTGGCTCATGTGATTTGAAAGTCTTTTAGTTTTTATTAAAATTTATTAAAAAGTCTTTTAAATTTTATTAAAATTTAAAAAACGTCCCAACTTTTCCGGAATTCGGGTTGTATGTTGGGTTTTCCCCCATCCTTCTGCATCTTGTGTTTAAATGAAAAATGTACTCTGTGTGATTGGCTTTCACCAGTTTGTATTAAACTATGCATGCACATATATTGCTTTTGTTTATAGTTCTTTAAGCTACTTAATTATAATTGGTTTATAAACATTATTTTAAATATTATGCACTTTTTTTCACAGTCATATTTTCTTATGCTTTGAATAAACGTGCATTAGTAATATTTTGCCCAGTGTGCACTCTTGTGGCCTCAGAAGAGAAGCCAAAAGCATTTCTTCACCCAAACTAAAATTATGCATTTTAAATTTGAATATAATTCGAATTTTGATAATATTTAATTGCAAATTCAAATGTAGTTTTTCATTCATTGTGACAGCCCTAGTTCGCACAGCTGCATTGTGGCATATAAATAGTAGCTGTGAAGATCGCGCGCACAGAGGAACGCAGAAACTAGTTGTCAGCGCTGTCCTGTGATTTATCAATAAAGTAGCTTAGAATCTCAAAACATATTATAGCATATTTTTCTATATAGGAACTAGGCTATTTACAACCCACAGCTTCACAATAATATAGAGACGGTATGACTAATTCACACACGCAATCACTCATACTGGTACTGTGCTAATTTATCTTTATCTGATCATTATTTATCTCTTACACCGAGCAATAATCGGTAAGAAATGCTACGAACATAGATAAAATAACTGCTGATAGTGAGCTATGATATCACTCTTTCAATAGGACGTTTAATAATCAATCTTATTTACAGTACAAACCTTGTCAGTGAACTATGAGGGCAAAAAAACAAAACAGAAAGAAAATAATCGTTCATTAAATGTAAAATGTTCAATTAATCGAGGTTTTGATTTTAGGCCATAATCGTCCAGCCCTACTCAAAACACAGTGACAAAAGATGTCTGGATATGTATATGGGGCCATTCAAACATTGTGCTATAATGCTAAAAACTTGAAATGTGAGTGCAACGTGTTAAAGGCCCTTATGGCTCTAGCAGTGGTGTTTTAAAGGGGATATAAGACATATATTTACCAAATCAAAGAAGCAAACTTATTTTCATGGCGATACATTCAGGTGTAAAACATCTATGAGACAATGTTACAGAAGCAGTTGTGCTTTAGCATAAAATAAAAACTCATAACCAGTATGAATTATGTATAAGCTCTGGAAGTGTTGCGATGCTGATGGCGAGCCAGCTCGGAGATAAATGTGCTCTAAGGACAAGCGCCGACAGTTGTCAAACTATGACACCACTATCATCTAAACGGAGTTGTGATTCACACCAATCAAAGCAATGACACTAGCGCAATTAATGTAAACCAAACCTGCAACACAATAATAGACTCAGAAAGTGAGGCTCTAGGATGATTGTGTTTATTCAGGCCATCCTTAAAAATATTCTTGTTTGCCGTAACCCAACCGACCCTGTCAATTTAGGACGGACTCAAATTTTATTTTTATTTCTTTGCTTTTAGTCCGACCGACTTGCTGGTTGTAAATTTGCGTTAAGACCGACCAATTTTTTTTTACTCTTCTCTCTAAAATAATATTAATTATATTTTAGTCAGTATTGTAAATATATAAATAGCCTAGGCCTACATACAAACGAAGGCTACGTTCTTTCTTTAAAAAAAATAATAATTGTTTGTCATTGTGCATGTAACTTTACGCCAATAAATCATCAGAAATATTGGTCTTTACCAATATATTGAATCTTTACATTCGTCCTGCCTGTTGACCATGGATTTACCTATATTTGGTGTTATTTGCCGTATAAAACGTATTTAGACATGCAAAATCAATTTTAAAATCGATTCAATGAACACTTGTCTCTCAAATCAAACTGAATTTTTTTCACAAAAGTGACAAGCAAAGTAAACAGTCTCTCATTTGTAGGTTGCATTGACACCTAGCGGTGGATGCAAGTAAAACTGTATAACAGTACCTCGTTTTTTTTCTTCTCACCTGAAATTCCTGCAATAAACATGTTTTTGACAAAGATTTAAATTTGTTTGTGGTCTATATAGCCTGCATCAAAATGAGGTTTGCAATTATGCGCCCGAAGGCACGGGTTGAAGAACCAGTCAGTGACGTCACGATATGTGAATTTGTTTAAATTCATACCTACGTAATCACCATCACCAAAATGTACTTTTTTTTTTTTTTTTACATTGAAACTTGAAGAAAAAAAAATATAGACCTACCTACCGACCCTTTTTAAAAAAAAATGTTACTGTTACTGCACACCAAAAAATTTTTAGGGATGGCCTTACTCTCTGGGTGATCTTACAGAGTGATTGCATACCTGGGAAAAAATCATTAGTAATGACAACGATTTTAAATTTTAACCAAATAAATGATAAATAAAACACTTAAACTGTAAATAAAAATGAAGTTAGTCATTGCAAAACTATAATGCTGCCAAGTAGGGCTGGGCAATATATCTCAATCGATGATCATGCACATCTCGTCAGTAAAGCCGGTTCACTGATTAGCAGTAAATCTCCATCACCTGCTTTCAGATGGAGCCGTATTCAATAGACAGAGCCGTAATTCACTGACAAGCTACGCTATAGCGTGTTCATTATCGCAGATGATAATGAACGTGATACTAGCTTTACTGATGAGATGCACGTGGTCATTGCATGCGATATCACCCAGCCCTACTGCAAAGAATAAAAATTAATAAACGTTGTAAGATTTGATGAAGATAGCATTTAACAGTGTTATCAAATTAATGTTCACTTAAAGTTAAATTGTAAAAAATAATATTATAGTATGCTAAAGGTAATCAATGTAAAATTACAAAAAAAGTGAGCATGAACAATTAAATATCCAGATAATGGATACAAATAAATAAAGATTTCAGAAATTAAGCTAATAGCGGTTATGGTACCAATCTGTGTAATTTTGCATTGTTTATGTACTACTTTAGTATTTATTATTTTAATTTAGCTTTTTTTAATATTTGTTTAATATTTCAATTTTAGTCATTTAAAATAGGTTTTAATAATTCGATGTGCTTGTCATTTTTCTTATATGTTTTCAATTACAGAAAACTATTTTAACAATATAATAATTTATTTTAATTATAGAATTACAAAAATTACTATATATAAAGACTGGAATCAAATTCACATTTCCAACTTGTGCATAAAGTCTAAACTTGCGGGGACTCGTGTCAACCATTGGGCCACAGGTCCAACATTAAAGAGAGTCTTAAACAGACACCAGAAACTGAGGGACTGACTACTTGGTCAGGAATGTTGGGTCTGCATGGGATTTCATAAATGCCAAACACGTTTTCGTCAAAGATATCCATGCTCTACCTGAAAATATATCAGCTCTGGAGGTGTTAGTCGCAACTCTAATGAAGCAGAAATAGCTTTACTTTCACTCATGGTGCATACGGTGGGCCGAGAGCATGCCGTGACGTTTCACTTTGTACAGCAACACCATGGGGCATTTCACTCGGCAGGACAGCAGAAAGCCCAGACTGTTGACAGTCTCTCTCCTCCATACAGGCAATAAATGCAACGGAAAGCTATTGCTATTTCGCTCTGGATCTCGATTGCAAAAGTCAAATATATATGCTTGCTTATTGGTACCCTGCTTTGGTGTTTTAGACAACAGCATGGTGGGATTGAGTCAACTGCTCTGAGACACCATCACCTAGGCAAACAACTCACAAAGCTAATTTAGTCTCAAGTTGCCGGCTTGTTCCATCAATTAAGCAAAAAGCGGATGGTGGCATATTTTGCAGTACACACATGCTGCCACTCCAAATGCTGGGGAAAGATAAACAGTAAGGTCCTTTGGGAGTTCTTCAGTATACCATGTGATCAACACCAAGGCAACATGCACACACTAATGCAACGACTGAAGACAGAAGCCGTTTACATAGCCAAAGGGTGTGTGAATGGACTCCAAGTAGACGCTGTAAGGAGGGGTCTTATTAGAGTGTTCTTCGCCTCCTCCTTCATTCTTTCTCATGTGGAATTGCTCCGCATCTCTCGAGACAAGACATGGATACATCTATGCAAAGCTTCTTTCCCGAGACATCTACGTCCAAGTCCTTCGAGCCCATGGAGAACTCTGATCTACAGCCCACTTGATCTCCTCCAGTCAAAGGGCAGGGTGGATTTCACACATTCCCAGATCCAGCACTGAAAGACAAAGGCGGGACGAGGCTGATCCTTACTCGGTTTTTGTGCTTGATCTTAGGAGATTTGAGGAAAAAGTCGGTGATAAATCTGCTAAAAAGAGGTGACATTTACCAAAACTATTAGAGCTTCCCAACCAATCCTAATCTCAATGGTGACTAGTGTTACCTGAAAGCGGTAGTACGTTCTTTCCTTCTCTCCTACAGATTAATTACCATTTCAAAACACATTCACACCTCGTTGTCACACTCGACAACCAGAGAAACTATGTAAATGAACTCCTCCTGCCTTACAAACCTAGTATTTTCAAGAATGAATAAATCCGGCAGACAAGTTTAGGAATCGGAAGGCATTAGTTATTTCGGGTAGGTTTGACTTTAGAACACCTGGATGTGTTGCAGAACTAACAGCATGGAAAAATAAGGCTGTTTTGTTTGTTAGTTTATGACAAGAATCAAGTAAATTTGTACAATTGTAATCCATTTTAAAACGGTCATAAAATAAATGAATTAATTAATTTCTAGAGGCACAGTACACTACTGTACCTTACCTTCCCAGAAAGGATGCATGTGTGTACCTTAATGTGCACAGATGTGTAACTTTGGGAGTACTGCCCCACTAACAAGCTTAAGGTAAAATTAAAATTAATAGTGTAGACTACTGTTGTTCAAAGGTTTGGGGTCAGCAAGATTTTTTATTTTTTTATTAATACTCTTATACAGGAAGGATGGATTCATTTGAAGCTACATTATCATTACAAAAGATAATGTAGTAAAATTTCTTTTTCTATCCAACTTTCTATTCACCAAAGAATAGTAATGGGGAAAACATTTTTATCATACATAGTTTCCAATAAAATATGAAAATATTACAGGGGTTGTTCACACAAAAATGAAAATTCTGTCATTAATTACTCACCCTCGTGTCATTCCAAACCCGAAAGACCTTCATTCATCTTCAGAACACAAATTAAAATATTTTTTTTCATGAAATCCGAGTTTCATGCCCCTCCAAAGACAGCAATGGAACTAATGTACCACGTTCAAGCCCAGAAAGGTAGCAAGGACATCGTTAAAATAGTCCATGTGCCATCAGTGGTTCAACTTTCATTGAAGTGACGAGAATACTTTTTGCGCACAAAGAAAACAAATTACTTTTTTCAACAATTTCATCTCTTCCGTGTCAGTCTTTGACGGAAAGGTTGAAGATGAATGAAGGTCGAAGATGAATGAAGGTCTTACATTTTTAGAAGGACATAAGGGTGAGTAATTAATGACAGAAATTTCATTTTTGGGTGAACTATCCCTTTAAGCAGCAAAACTGCTGATGTTTTAATTATTGATTAAGATTAGAAATGTTTCTTGAGCACCAAATCAGCATATCAGAATGATTTCTGAAGGATCATGTGACACCGTAGAATGGAGTAATGACTACTGAAAATTCAGCTTTGCCATCACAAAAAATAAATAAAATTTTTTAAAATGTATGGAAATATAAAACATGCATTTTAAATGGAAAATTCTTTGGAATGGAATTTTTTTTTTCTCTCTCTTTCCACCAACTTGAACGATAGCGTATTGCAAATATCTTTTTGGCCAATTATTAGATGAAGCTTTATGTGAACACAACCATGTGGACAAACTTGTTTTTGTTTGGTGATTCTGCACTTTAAAGTATGATCTGAATCGAAATTGGGCCAGGTAACATGTCTGAAGCATTTCTTACCTGGGCTGTTCTCCACCTTTCAGTAAAGGTGCAAATGTTAACCATAAAAGGTGATATACAGAAGCTGACTGGAATACATGACAAACATTTATATATAGAGCATACACATATATTTATTTCATATAGATTTACATATCATCTTTTCTCTAGTATGTCTAGTATCTCCAGCATGGGACTGCCTGCTTCCAATGCATTGCCATTTATGTCCGCATACTTGAATAGAACATTCTAGCCAAGCCAAAACAAGAGATGCAACGGTTTAAAAAAGGGACGTCTGTTAACTTTCATCCTTCTCTACTTGGAAAAGACCAGTTGTTTATAGAGACCATACACTGTTTTATTTGGCACTTGGTTTCTTGACACTGTCATGGAGGCATTCTGCCTATAGAATGTAAACAACATAAGAGACAAATTTGCATAATGTATCTATTTAGGCCACAGTTGAAGTATCACGTATCCTCCCACAAAATAGAGACAAACCATTTCTCACACACAAACAAAAACGCTTCCAAAAAGCAGAACCCCAGTGGAAGGGGAGGCAGTGTGCTCTTTTCATCCACAGAGATAAACACCCGGCTCAGGTCTTCTGTGCTTGAGTAGGAAGCATTGGACCATTGACAACTGCATTGTGTAGAAAAAAAAAGAGATAATATCTAGCTGTAATTAAATTTAGGCCCTGCACAGGAAATGCTGAGGGAGGTTGTCCGAACAACGCAACATGTGGGGTGTGAGGGAGGCCCTTGCCCTGGCCCACAAGTGCATGTGTGTGTAACCATATGGATTTCCTCCATTGGTTTGCCAGCCATGGCTAACTAAACATGAGAAACTATACTCATACCAATACTGTAAACATGCCAAAATAGGGCATTCATTTCAATGGCATTTTAGTCTATCTGTCATAAAAGTCAACAACATCAAAAACTCGATTCATCAAAATGGCCAAAATGCACATCTTCACTCTAGAGAGCTATCAAGGATGCTTAGTCTGAGCCTACTATAAACCTAAAGTGTCCATAAACTACTCCTCTAGCATTTCTAACCCAATCAATGTAAATGCTGTGTGATCTCATAAGCCCATTTCACACTTCATGTTGGACCCGGAAAATTGCCAGAACATTGATGGGTCGCCTTCTGCATGAACGCAAACACGTACCAGGATTGATCCCGGGTTGGGGACCTAGTAACATTGCCGGGTTCAGTCCCGGAACAAGCTCTGTGTGAACAAAAGCCAGAACTAATGCAGTAAAGGATGTGTCGTAGTGATGACGCATGTTATCGCGCAACTCTTTTACCAGGTGTTATGAAGGCAGATCAACGTTCTCGACAAAAAAATAAATGTGCAAACTGTAATGAAGCAGAGATCAGTTAGTTCCTCACTTTCCACGCTGATGCTGAGATCGTTCGCCAGCTTAAGTGAAAGTTAACGTGCCTAGCGTTTTCGTCTCGTACTTTACACATTACATCCTGATGTCACGTGTCTTTACGGGACCTTTACAGGTTGTGTGTGAACGCATGCACATATTCCGGGTAATCACCGGCAGTGTGAAAGGGGCAAAATCTAGTAACCCGGGGACAATTACCAGGACACATTAACCATGTTGCAGGAATTGCAGTGTGAAAGGGGCTATAAACACACTAAAGGACTCAAAAATAGGGGTGTCAAATGGTATGGTCTCTGGTTAGCTTGTGGCAGGACTATGATTAATTCAGCACCTGTCAGAGGCCGAATGAGTTAGTGCTACTGAAAGATTATGCATTATTTACAAAGGCCAGTAATGAAACAAAGTGTCTGGTTAGAGAGCTTAGCTATGCTGGACTTTCATCCAAAAACATGATCTTTTATATTAAACCGCCAATTTCTTTCTAATGCACTGTACGGTAAGAAAACAATCTGGAAAAACAGAAATATTTTCTGCAAGGACATTTTCATTAGGACATTAAGCTTACATATATTTCCTAAACACAACACCATGCAATGCGTAATTTAAAATACAGGTAAAACACCTCTGAAAGATAATAATACCAATTACCGCACTAAAAAGTTGAAAAAGTAACAGAAAACTATTTTCCATATACTTCTTATACTTATACTTCTTATACTTATGTCTTATACTTCTACATTATGCCAACTGGAAAAATGAAAAGCTGTGATATTTGTTAGTTAACTTTCTTCTGGGATCTAAACTTCACTTTAAACTTCTTCCTTGTTGTGGGCCATTAAGAAACTTTATATGATGAATAGAACAGGACTCGAAACTGCCTGAAGTGTTAGAAGGCGTGAGTAATATACTTTCAGTCTGAAAGCTAAATAATTCATGCGGAGACCTGATCTTATTGGTTACTCTCAGTTTCTTCACAGGTGTCTTGAAAACAGTGTGAGTACATTAATATTAATAGTCCAATGAATCACATTTAGCCTTTTGATGATCGTACAGGCTTGTGTAAACTTGTGTTTCTGTGAGATTTGGGCCATTTTACAAAGACACAACAGGGACTGTTGTAAACCACTGCTGACAGCGATAGCCCAAGGAGTAAGGTATTATTTAAGTTATTTATTTATATATATATATATATATACATATACATATACACCATTGTCTGAATGTAACAGCTCCTTCTACTAGTTGAGTCATTATTTAGCTTTTTCATGCAGGTATCAAGAACCTAATGAAAAAAAATGTTGCTTGGTGCACTGCAAAGATGCATTTCTGATATAATAATTCAAAGCATATTATATATATATATATATATATATATATATTATATATATATATATATATATATATATATATATATATATATATATATATATATATATATATATATATATATATATATATATATATATATATATATATATATATATATATCTATGTCAGTAACAGGTGAACTGGGAATCTTATGTCATGTCACATGCAGTATCATTCAGGGTCTCTGAAGCAGTGTCTGTCACAAAAACATTGAGATCCTTGTGAGATTTGGTTTAAAATGAATACTGAAGGAAGAAATTGTACCGGAGGTTAAATGTTTTAATGATATAGTCCACGTTCCAAAGAAGAAAGTACGTCCTACAGGTTTGGAATGACATGAGGTTGAGTAAATAATGACAGAATTTTCACTTACGGGTGGCTTATCCTTTCAATATTTTGAATTAGTTTTTATTTCTATATTTTCCGGTTTCATATTAATTTTAGTAATAGAAATTTCTTCTTTTTTTTTAACCTATGTCTACGTTGTTTCATTATTTTTTATTTCAGTTGAAATCTTGCCAAAAAAAAAAAAAAAAAAAAAAAAAAGTGTATGAACTTGTTTTACCTGCTCCATAAGTATTTATTGTGCTTAAGAGACAAGAAACTATCTTTTTTTATATGCTGTCATTAAGAAACCCTTCACATTCAGAAAAAATAACAATGCTCACATCAGAAAAGGAAACATCCATGCATTTCATGACTTCTTTGGCATTCAAAGCAGACAAAAATTTTAAAAATGTATTATTTATTCACCCACACGTTTCTAAAATGATATGACAGCCTTACTATTGTGGATCATAAAAGAAGATATTATTAGAAACATTTTAGCATTTTTTTTGTTTTTGTCCATACAACTACAAACATTTCAGCATTTTTTTGTTTTTGTCCATACAACAAAATTCAATGTTGGTAATTAATACTGTCTGGAATATCACCATTGTTCAGAATATCTTATTTTGTGTTTCCACAGAAGAAAGAAAGTCATACAGGTTAGGAACAACATGAGCAAATTATGACAGAATTTTTTTTTTTGGTGAACTACCTACCCCTTTAAGCCATCATATTTCTTTTAGAGACAGAAAAACGTATTTTCCCAAAGCATACATTTACAGTATGCTTGCAGCATCTGCAAAGAATATTTCAAACTCCTTACTCTTATAGCCTCTTAGTGACCCTTTTTATCTGAGTTTCCCCAGCAATGCTTATCTCTAAACTTCTTTTACAGAAATACCAATCATTTTCCAAGATATACTTACTTTCTCAACATATCTTCACAAGGGGTGAGGAAATGCTAAAAGAAAATTGCAGATGAAACCAGAATGCACATCTTCAAGCGAGGCGGATGAACCTCTCTACTGTGACAAATGAACTGTGATTTGACAATTACATCAGGAGTCCTCTAAAGTTCACTAACAGATGCTGTCACATCTCGGTCAAAACCAAAATGCCAATTGTAATCCTAAATATGCAAAAATGTACCATAAACCCTGTGCTGTTTAGCAGAATAAGCTCTACATTTGTCGACCACATATGCCTTTTTATAAGGGATATAAACATAAACAAACAAATGAGTTGGTTAACTAATAATATTCTTTAACCATTAACTACACTTATTATCCACATGCCTATTGTACAATTTTGTAAAATGTGGTTGTATGCATCAGTCCTTTGTAATCAGAGTAAGCCCGTATCATCTTTTAAGTAGCCAGAGACTGCAGGCCTGCAATAAGAACGTTGTCTTAGTGGTGTAAACACAACTCACTATATATATGATCAAAATTATTCACTAACCAGCACAGACAGAAAGGGTTGACAGTTGTCCCTATATTTGCCAAGCGGCATGAAATAGATTAAACTTTGTACCACTCCATTTGATTGTGGCTGTCCTTTAGCCTACATCTTCATATCTTCTTGTACGTGAGTTTAATCACAGCCTACATTTCTCTAAATATGAAAGATGCTCCTATACGTGTTTCAAAGACATCAAAGTATCCCATTCCTAATAAAATCACACTCTGGGTCTAATGTTTTACTGACAAACCAAATTCTTTAGTGTAAAAATCATTGTTTGCAATGCAGTAAAACAGGCCGAACCAACAACCCTGCATGTACAATGCACGGTGCATGTGATTCAAGCCAAGAGCCTGGAAGCCACTGCTTTTTTCCCCCTTTAATAATGTATTGTAATTCAACTTCCACCGTGCATGCATTATTGACCGCTGATAATGAGAAATGCATGACAGGGATAGAGACATTCACCTTATTCCAAACAAGCCCTTAGCTCAACCCCTATCACACTTCCGTTACGCCCATCTCAAACTAGGCTGATTCATTTAAGCAAATCGGTTCTTTTGATCAATTCGTTCAAATGCGCCGGTTCATCAATTCCTTTGAGTCATGATTAAAAAGTTTTCACAAAAGCGACCGTGCGCATTTTAACCGGTCTTTTTGTATCGTGAAATACATGTTTATTCAAAAAATGCAGCTGTTTATTCCTTTTTTTGTCGAGTAAGATGTAAAGAAAATGCGTCAAATGTCAGAGTGATCCAAACGTTCTCCAATCGGTTCAGGTGAATCATTCAAAAGAGCCGTTTCAAATGAACAATTCAACAGTGCCTGTGACTGCGAGGCACAATGATTGCGCATCTTTTCTACACATTTTTATAAAGTTAAACCTCCGTGAGCATATATACTCGTATTATTTAAAAACAGTTAATGATTTTTTGACAACACCAATGCAACCAAGCAGCTCCGCCTGCGTTTCTCTCCATCTTGCCCAGTCATTGTTGTTATCGGGGGAAAATAAGGATAGTGCAAACATTGTTCCGCGAATTTAAACGATCTGACATCTAAGTTGCACGCTGTAGTGTCGTATAAAAAGCTTAGACTGTACGCAAAACTAGAATGTAATTGTTATTGTAATATGACAGGTTGGGTCTTTACATTTGATGACAGAAAAACATGGTCAGTGACACTCAAATGAATACGAAGCAGCCACTTTGAATCCTCTTAAAGCATGATTCTCTAATTTAACATATAAAGTTTATTCTGTGCACAGACCGTGTGATGAAGGTGCTTTCTCAAGCTCCTGTCAAAGAGGACAAACTCGCCCTGTCAGTTCCTGCTTCCCTTTTACCTGTTTCCTCATTCGTACGTGCACTAAATATGATTTATTCAAGCCAAGCGCGCATGATTGTCGATATTTCATGCTAAAGGAACAGGTAACGTTACAGGTTTAGATCGAGGCTTTTTTCAGGTAAAATGAGAATCACTTCCGCAATGCTGCTGGATTCATGCAGCTCTTTCTGAAGCTGCGGTTTCATTACCGGTAGAATTAAAGCCACGCATGCACATCTAAAACATCTAAAACACTGCGATCAACGCATCAAAATCATACTGACCTAGTGCCACCTCACAGGCTTTGCGCAGCTGCGAGTGATGAGCCTTTTTCACCTCCTTGTCGGCCAAGATCTTTTCCAAAGCTCGGGTTAAAAACATGTTTTTCGTCTTATTGCCTTCATACATGACTCGTTGCGACGGGGCGAGGAGAACCTGTCCCAGTGGAGGCTAGATCCGCGGTTTTTAGATATGACCGTATGATTGAGTATTTTCTCCGGCGGACGATGCCCTCAATAGAGAAACATAAATAAAGCCAGAAGGTGGGGTAAATCCCTCAGTTTTCCATCAGCGACCTGCTGCCTGCGCCATGTTGGAAGGAAATGACGTCACGCACGTAAAAAACGCATAACGGCCGCAGTGAGAAAGAGTGAGAAGTGAGAGAGTATAAATATACATAAATAAATGAACAATTAAAAAAAATTTGGTGGTGGTCAAAAATATATAATTATAACTCACTTCCTTGTGGTAGTTGTGGTTATACATAGTCATAGATATTTGTGCTTATGTTGTCCAAAAGTTTCATAGCAAGTGTTAGCAATGTATGTACTGTATGTAATTTATATTGTTGAAGAAAACTTAATGTCTTCAATAATGTTTACATTTATAGCCTACTCATAGCAAAGCTTTCTAAAAAAACTAGGACAATTTCGAGGAAATCAAATAATTTCCTTTTTTTAAGACGGCTTAAACGTTTTATTGATAAGGATTTTATTTGTATTTTCATGTTGCCTATGCAGTTGTTGCAGCCATGATTCAGCTAGCTACTATACAAGTCATTAGGACCTAAATATAATTAGCATTTACTAAAATGACAACTAAAATTGTCTGAAAACAGTTTTTTCATTTTTTAATCAAATTTAATTTACTTATTTCCATGTTACTTTATTGCTGTTTGCTGCAGTCCTTTGAATATCGGATTTCAACTTGAGACTCATTAACTATTAAGACTTATTATTTATGATTTTCACATACAGGTTTTAAGGGAAATTAATGAGTCAACCCTGTCTGTAATGACAAACACGGTTCTTCATCAAGCAAAGCCACAGTTTGTTTTTGGCACTTCATGATGAGTAATTGTCAGGTTGTGTTCACAAGATGCCTGAAAGGCTATTGCACTTCACAAAGAAAGAAGCTGACCTCAAATGCAGAGGATGAGTCAAGGCCACACGATTTCAAGCTGTCTATTCCCTCTAATTGTATATTTAGGTCATACAATGAATAAATGTACTTAACCACTTATTGAAGGGGTCATTTAGACACTGGGTATGAATAGCCATATAAAACAAGTTCTTATGTTATTTATAAATAATTATTTATCTATAAATAATGAATTTTACATATTTTAAATTAAACTTTACTTGCAAAAATAATAGATTACCAAGTAAAATAACATTCATATTTTATGCTGTGGTCAAATCTGATTGGCCGAATGTTGAGCAAAATTGCATTGGCATTTAACGTTTTTGTATCAGACCACTTGTCTCGGCATTTTAGATTGTTGAGTAGACTCGGGAGATGATTCGCCTGAGTTGTAGAGAAATTTTCTTTCGCAACTGGAGCTGGAGCTTGGCCTGTGTAATTCCATTTGCAGCAAGGAGCGTTTTTATTTATTTTATTTTATCTTATTTTCTTGCGTGTTTTTTTTTTTTTGGATTTATTTATTGTAGAGTGAAAACAGCAAAATATCTGTTGCTCCTTCTGATTTTTTTGTACAAATATTTACAGTTTATTTGGGACCATTTTCTACAGGGGAGAAGAAAAATACATATTTATTTATGTATATATATATTTTTTATCAAAATGTAAGTTACCCCCTGCTGTCTGGGCCTTTGAGACAAGGGCCTTGTTTCTCTCCATACATAGGCCTGCGGTGCCTTTATTTTTCATAATTTATGAAGTATTTTTTCATTATTTGGATAGTATGGCTGATATCTTCCACAAACATTAGAATCCATTTTTGGATGATCGGTGCAGCTTTTAATGATCTACTCGTTGGTAAAATAAACAGTAAGATACAAAATCTGTGTACAATGAAACCAAATCTTAAATGCCATTAAGCAAGACACTTATTATATAACAAAGTAATATAAATATTAAAAAAAGAAATGTTTTCATTGAAATAAATACAGGCTTATTGCAATAAAATTAAAAAAAACGTACTTAGTACTTAAGAGTTCAAATGTAAACATTGCCCTTGCAAAGTTAAAGTTACTTTGATAAAAAAAAAAAAAAAAAACAGCAATTCTATTATGTATTCTTGTCTGACTCATTTTAGACGTAAAGTTCCCAGTTGATTTCAAAACGAAATCAAAGCTGTTTTTAGCGGCAGTGATACACATCTACACTAAAATGACCCCATTTTAAGATAACAGTATGCATTATTTACATTCTCTGGTTATTATTGTTCTTTTGTAGCGAGTGCTCATGTATATTTGCCTCATAAGTAAAATCCACTTTTGAGAAAGATTAAGTTCACAATTCAAGTGCTTGCATTTCTTCAGTTTACATTTATACCATTTTGTTTAATGTAGAGCTTCTTTAAGGTAGTTTATAAAATAAATAAATCTTAGTTACTAATTTATAAAAAATTAAAACTAATATAGAAAATGCAGGCACATTTGTGCATAGCTTGTAGACATTTCTATGGCTTATGGGTGTGAAACTGATAGAGGGAAGATAAGACTGAGAGTGAAAGTCAAGTGAAAAGTTTAATTTGGTACATTTCTTCAGCAGGCCGGAAGCAATTGTTTTTACTGCTCTCATGGTCTCTGTGCATGTTGGATTAATCAGGGTAGTAGCCTTTATCACGCAACTCGAAGGCAAAGGCGTATGAGATCGCGTTCATGTAGGCCCAATCTATCGAGCTTCCAGAACTCACATCTGCAAATTAAAGAAATGCATTACATCACATCTGGACATTGACTGATGTTGAAGGACTGTTGACTGAAGTCTAACTGAGAGGGCAAACAGACGTGCAGTAGCTATATGTCACTGATTGAAGAAAAGACTGAATGCCTGACTTACAAAGTGTGGTGGAGGCAGGGCCATATCTGTATCGCACTCCATAAGCTGAGTACAGAGCGCTCACTGCGTTCTGGGCTGCTGATTCCTGAGGAGGAAGAGCAGAGGTTTAAATCTGCTTCAGTATCAGTCGGGTCCAGTCGATCATTAAGAAAGCTTGGAGTATAGTCAAAAGATTGTGTGGGCTTACAGCCATTCAGTCGATATATGAGCAAGCTGCACTCAGGCAAGCCCAACAAATAATATCTCATCCATTCCATTTTCTTAATGAGGAGTTCAATGTTTTGCCCTCTAGATGATATTGAGTTTAGTTCTATCTTATTAAAGGCTGAATCACTTTAGTAACTCCAGGGGGCAAATGATAGCGTTGCAGTGTTTACTACAGAATCCTCTATAAAGAAATGTGTAGACATTATACTAAATTAGATATAGAAAAAAAAAAAAAAACTGGCACTTGCTATAAGAATGCAAAAAAATAATCACACTTGATTTTGAAGGATCAACTGATCAAAATGGCCACCATAGGAAATTAATGGGAAATATGAAAAATACGAATATACAGAGTGGTACATTTTACAATTCAGCTATGAAGTAGTCTTTGATAATGTCTAAGTATATATCCAAATGCAAAACCTATCACGAGTAATTGTGTCTGAAAATACTATAAGCAACTAGGGAATACATAGCCATATATTTATATATAGGTGTTATAGAGGCATCTACTGGTTACACCATATTATTACATTATTTTTATTTCTCCCACCAGATGACACTAATCTGCCTTACATGGATTGAATTGTAAAATTTTAAGCTGAAACAATTATTAATTGAAAATAAGATTAAATATTTGTTCTTATATTTGTGTTGATTTTAGAGGTGAATATTGTGTAGTACCATGAAATGCCCTCAATATACAAAATATTGAAGAATAAATATGCTTAATACCTATACCTTCAGTCTGTTTTGAACTCTGTATGTGAGGAATACCATAAGGTTTAAGTAAAGTAATGATAACTTGCAGTTCAGTAATTGCTTCAGTGAGTTTTGACTGATTCAAATGGAATGATTCTTTTTTTTGAATGATTCATTAAACTAACCGGCTCATATGATAAGAGATGTTCATGTATAAGTCTGCTTTGATTTTCGCTGTCTGTGTTTGACATACTAAATTCACCAAACATTGGACTACATTCATCACGCTTTATATTTTTGATTTGGTTGATTAGGAATCATTTGCTTGTTATGTAAACTGGACTACACTGGTTGTGCGGTCTATTGTTTTTGCATGCAGCTTGTGAGGACATCTAAACAGAAAGTTGCATTTTCTTGATGTTATTTTTCTTTCAGACAGCAAACTCACATTCAAAATATAGCCAAAATAGTGAGAAGGGACCACAGTATGTGTCATCGCAGGGGTGCAGGGATGCACCCTCATCTATCAGGGTCAGCAAAGGTGTCATACAAACAAACAAACAAAAAAACACTGTATAACTTTCTTTGTAATCATTTCATCTTTGCCTTTTCTGTTCCAAGTCTGTGGTCGTAGACGATTAAAACTTTCATCCCATGGTATTTTGCTGACTCATAGTCACTCTTTATGTATTTTCTATCTCAATGTCAGGTATTATCTACCAGAGCATTAAGAGTGAATATTTTAGACAGGCATTATTCCTGTGTCCTTCAGAAGCATATATGAACTGTAAGTCCTTATAGTTTAAGAAAAATTAATTAGTAGAATCAGGCATTTTCTAATAATAAGCAAACCCAACCTTATTAGTGCTGGTTAGTACTGGTTTAGTGCTTATTTAGCCGAAAGACCAGCGAAGATTTGCAAATGTTTAAATGTTTGGTTTAATATTTGGTTTTCATATGTTTTGTTAAACTAAAATATTATTTTGATTCCATTATATAAAATTTGATGCCATATTAGTAAAATTGACATAACAAAAAATTAAAGGTAAAGGAAAATGACAAAAATATGATCAATAAAAAACTAAAAAAAAAAAAAAAAAAAAAAAAAAATGAAAATGTATACTTCAAAGGTGGAACAGAATTGCTTTTGATGTTGCATTTAGGTATCTTTGCACAAACTGTTTAATGCTGCTCAGAGGTGGCATAAATGCATTTACAGAGCAATTTGCACCTTTATACAGTACTTTGATGCTAGGGACTGAGGTGGGTCAGAGCAGGTATAATTTAGTTTGGCTTTATGTGGTTTTGTTCCTTTACACAGAATTTTAAGCAGGCACAGAGCAGTCTTAATTTGGCTAAACTTGAAACGTCTTAAATTTAGCTGGTTGAGATAGTTAAGCCTGGTGAGGACAGCATCCAAAATGCAACACTTTCTACAGTAGTAACCAGTAACTCATGCCAAGAGATTATTTGTTAGTGCTACCTTATTAATATGTGCATTTACTCACAGCTTGAGAGTGCGAGAAGACCATTGTTAAAAATTTAGCCATGCACACAAACACAGATTCTAACACCTTATGTATTACAGAAGGAAATTCAAATACAAGATTGTGTTTGTAAATATTTCATTCTGTTACATTTTTAATCTGTGTGTCAGGCATCTACATTGGCTGCTAAAGTTATGTCTACATATTCTGGAGTGCTTATTTCTTTTGTATATGTACACCAGAGAGGAGCTATTAGATTTTTCTGAATAACAACTTACCGCACCATTTGACTTTCAAATTTCGGTTGGCATTCCACTCCCCGACAATGATATTTTGGAATCTTTGACCGAGTTTTACGCCAAAAGCGATCCTAAGAGAGAGAGAAACCTCAGATATTTTCCTTCATTACGCCTGGCTGCCTTATCCTGAGACATCCTTCATGTTTAACAACACGGAACTGCGAACTATTAATTTCAGCAAGCTCTGCACTGAGATCTAGGCATATAGAAGTTACCGTCTTCCAGCTGTAATGGTAACCATCCACATTGAAGACAGGCATAATGTAGAAATTGAGCTGATTCATCAGTCGTCTCATGCTGGAGTTGTGCTGATAGGAGTTCAACGCCTGTATTCTCAGTGAACGGAATTGTGACAGACTTCAAGAGATGCAGGAAATGTGTGTCTCGTTTCCCCCACAGATAAATTTCAGTATGGCAAAATACTCTTTCTGTTCAGTTCCTCTAATCAACTAATAAATAGAATATTTTCCATTAAACAGATATAGTCTTGCATCTTGAGGGCAGTATTCAAGTATCAAGTTTGTTCCGTTGTTTACTTCATATTTTAGAAAAATAAGTTTGAGATCATTTTATTTAAAGAAAGAATCCCCAAAAAATGTCAGTTTCCACAAAAACATTAAGCAGCACAACTGTTTTCAGCACTGATATACTAAGAAATATTTCTTGAGCAGCAAATCGGCATATTAGAATGATTTCTGAAGGACCATTTGACGCCTGAAGACTGGAGTAATGATGCTGAAAATTCAGATTTGCCATCATAGGAATAAATTACACTTTAAAATGTATTACAATAGTAAAAAGTTATTTAAAACTGTCATAATATTTCACGATAGACTGATCAAATAAGCAAACAAGCAGCCTTGGTGAGTATTAAAGACTTCTTTTCAAATAAATATATAATAAATCTTTCTGACCCTAAACTTTTGAACAGTAATGTAACAGGTCAGTCTGGGTTTCCATGTGAAATATAAATGCTGTGCACAGATACTGTACTGCAGAAATAGTGTAGTGCTAATATTTTGTTGTGTCTATGTAAGCTACACTTACAATTATGATTCACTCACTCCATAATTAAAAGCTCCCTTTGGTCTTGTAAAACATAAATAATATTGTATTCATTTAATTTATAACAAAAAAGGAAGATGCAGTGTTACTGTGTAAAAACTAATTACGCACAGCAGAAAGAAAAAAATGATTAGTGATGGTGGGTAACAAAAGAGCTGTAATAGCATTCATGGCAGGGTCAGTCTGCCTCATAGTGGTGTGCTGAAGTTATTACAACAGACCTGGTACTGAAGCCTCTCTCTTTTGATCTCATTTTGCATTTGTCTCACTCAGTGTTAGCTGCTGATCTGAGAGCGGTTTAGTTGTGTGTAGAAAACTACACCCAGTTCAGCATAAAAGGATGTCACTTAACCAAAGGCATGCTTTGATATTGGTTTATGAGATGAGCTCGGAGGCTCTGGTGCATTATACAGATTAATTTTGGAGGAATTCAGAGCCTCGCTGAATTAAACAATCCAAGAATACACCAGCTCACTCACAAATTAACAAAACACTTCAATCTTTGAATTGTGAATGTCTTTTAATACAGATAATTGGTAATTAACACATACGTATTAAATAAAAAATTAATAATCAAAACAGAAACATTTTTACTAGTGGTCTTAGTTTGGATCCCATTATACACTGTGCATAACCATTTTGTTGTTTTTGCTTTGCAGTAATTTAAATAACAACATAACAAACAGAAATAATTACACTGCACATACCTCTTTCACAAACCATTGGCAGAAAGCTGGACCAATCTATTCTCTTGCATGCATTCCACAGTCTATCCACACTGCCTTCTTAAAGGGACGTGGTCTCTTTCCTAACTGACAGTAGAGGGGCAGAAAACATCATCTAAGTCCGTGTGTGTGTGTGTGTATATGTTTTTTGTTTGGGGGTTGGTTGCAGAGTGGTTATAAATGTTACCATCTCTCCCTTCAGCCTTTACCTGCATTACATAGAGGGGCTGTCCTTCATAGGACTGACCAATAGAAAACATGTCCACCAGGTGTGGGTGTGTCCGGTTCATCTCAAACATCCAACTCCGGATCTGTTCCAGAATGGTGAAAAGATTTTGACCCACATTCTCCAGATTAACATGCAGCTTGTATTCAGGTTAAAATTTGTAGCAGAAAGTTAAAATAAATATTCATACACATTAAATTTTGCACGTCTGGCCTACTTTTGACCAAAACTGTGTATACACACAAAACCTTTAGTTAGATACCATAGTATCAGACCTGTTTTTTTAGAGAAAAGTTTGTCGTCTTGACTTACTTGTCTTAATAAATTAAAGCTAAGATTAAGATTAATGATTTTTTTTTTTACATATATTTTCTTTACAAGAAAAAAAAGTTTTTCTAGTGCTCACGGGCCAAGAAATGCAAATGCACTTCTCAATCAAAGGCTGTTTGGCTGTGAAAATCAAGCTTCTGCTGAGAAAGATGGCAGACAGTGAAAAAAAAAAACTATTTGATCTCTGTCTTCTCCATCTCTCTACATAAAAATTGCCATGTATATTAATTTTCATCCATGCACTCACCTCTTCCAAAGGATGGTACCCTTCATAGTCATGCTGGAATTCTGATCTACGCTTCCTGGAGGACTGGTATCCGATTTGTTTCTCAATTTCGGTTTGGAGATTGGAAATGAGTACCCTGTGGAGACAGTCAAGGAAGGAATGTTGAAAAAATATGCACTATGTATTAAACCGTTTAATAGCACTTTTCAGGGTTACTTAGATGCATATACAGTATGTGTGTTTGTGTGTGTGTATATGCATCTGGGAAGGAGGGTGTTGATATACACAGTATATACACATACTAGAATAAGTAATCTTTTTTTTTTTTTTTTTTTTGGCTATGCAGTTTTTCCTCCACAATAACAATTTAACATTCACAAATGAATTAATTAATTTTACTTATTTATTTAAATATTGTATATTCCTTATTTATTAGTATATTTGTACTATAATTTAGTATTTAGCATATTTATTTGTAGTAAATTATTGTAGTTTATTTGGAAAGTAATGATGTAAAGTGCTTTGCACCAAAGTCATGATTGATCAGCTTAATTATGTTGGCAGGATTTTGGAGCTAATGCAAATTTAAATGTTTACACAACTAACCATGAGACAAGTGCAAGTATTTTAATTAAGGTTGAAAGGTATAGACCCAATATCACAAACATTAATCATCTCATTTCACACAGAGCAAAGGTATATAAAAAAAAAAAACCCACTGTTGTTGTTGTTTTGGCTAAGGATATGGAGGAAAGAATGAGAATGCAAAAAATTGATCTGACCTGTCAAAAGCAAAGCAAACAAAGCTGGAGGTTTTTTAAACTGGAGTAAACAAAGCACATTTCTCTCTCTCAACCTATTCCATTACCCAGAATCCTCTGATGTATCACTTCTGTGTGTAAATATGCTCAAATACATCAGCCATCAGAAGGAGAGGAGAAATTGAGGGAAAGGCCTCCCTGGAGAAAGGGATGCCAATGAAAATGTGTTCGGCTGCGGCGTGTGAGATAAGCTTCATTGTTGCTGTTGATCCGGATGATCGATGGAGTGAGCGGTTGAAAGACTACTCTTAAGCGAGCTTTCATTTCTGGATCCTTCAGCACATGCAAATCAAAGTCTGAAGTATCCAAGAAGAACTCAAATGCGTGTCCCCCAGAAACCGATGCTTCTCACACAGGAGAATGAGAGAGGAGTCCACTCTAATATGAGTCCCAAAGGAGGAAGAAGAGACTCACTTATAATGGATGTGTGTGTCACGGCAGGGATCCAATGAGGCACGGAGATAGAACCAATTGCAGGTAAGTCATTTATTAAAGGGTAAACCAAAGGGGTAAACAGTCCAGGCAGGGTCAAAACCAGAATATCGAACATAAACAAGACACGAAGACAAGGCAAAGCAAGGCAAGAAGCGACGGACATGAATAACTATAGGACATTAAACAAGGACTCCGTAACACAGACTCAGACAGACCGGGTATAAATACACAGAAGGATAATGAGGGAACAGGAGACAGGTGGGGAACAATCAATTACTAACAAGGAGGAAGGTGACCAAATAAGGGAACAGGAAGTGATAAGGTGACAGACCCCGTGAGAAAGGGGGACATCTAGTGGAAACCCAGGGACACAACCCAGACACTGTGACAGTACCCCCCCTCTACGGAGCGGCTCCCAGACGCTCCACGACAGACACAAAACAGAGACCAGGAGGGAGGCGGACAGGTGGAGGCTCAGGGGGAGGGACGGAGGGCCAGAAAAAAAAAATCATGGGGAACAGATACCAGAAGTGTAGACACAAAACAGAGAGACCAGGAGGGAGGAGGACCGGAGGAGGTTCAGGGGGAGGGACGGAGGGCCAGGCTCACAGAGAGGAACAGGGACAGGAGTGAACACAAAAACAAAAAACAACATGAAGCCCCTCCAGGGCGGGGCAGAAGACCACACCGTCCATGTGGTGGAGACTGGAGTCCCCCAGGGCGGAGCAGAGGACCACCACAACCGTGTGGTCAGGGCGGAAGCCTCCCAGGGCGGAGCAGAAGACCACCTCAACCGTGTGGTCAGGACGGAAGCCCCCCAGGGTGGAGCAGAAGACCACCACGTCCTTGTGGACGAAGCCAGAGTCCTCCAGGGCGGAGCGGAAGACCCCCACAACCGTGTGGTCAGGGCGGAAGGCCCCCAGGGCGGAGCAGAAGACCACCACAGCCATGTGGTCAGGACCAGAGCCCCCCAAGGCGGAGCAGACCTCCGTGCGGCTGGATCAATGGGACAACAAAACTCTGGTAATCCCCTGGTGTCCTTACTGGACTCCAGAAGATTGGTGCTGGCCTGACACTGCTCATGAAGATCATTGGTGACTTGCATTTGCTCATGAAGATCAGAGGTGACTTGACTCAGTCCTTGAAGACCACCGGTGACTTGACTCAGTCCTTGAAGACCACCGGTGACTTGACTCAGTCCTTGAAGACCACCGGTGACTTGACTCAGTCCTTGAAGACCACCGGTGACTTGACTCAGTCCTTGAAGACCACCGGTGACTTGACTCAGTCCTTGAAGACCAACGGTGACTTGACTCAGTCCTTGAAGACCAACGGTGACTTGACTCAGTCCTTGAAGACCAACGGTGACTTGACTCAGTCCTTGAAGATCACCGGTGACTTGACTTGACTCTGAAAGGTCAACGGTGACCAGCCTAGTCTCTGGAGGATCCGCGGTGACTAGCCCCGACTCTGGAGGATCAGCGGTGACTAGCCCCGACTCTGGAGGATCAGCGGTGACTAGCCCTGACTCTGGAGGATCAGCGGTGACTAGCCCTGACTCTGGAGGATCAGCGGTGACTAGCCCTGACTCTGGAGGATCAGCGGTGACTAGCAATGACTCTGGAGGATCAGCGGTGACTAGCCCTGACTCTGGAGGATCAGCGGTGACTAGCCCTGACTCTGGAGGATCAGCGGTGACTAGCCCTGACTCTGGAGAGTTCACTGGCACCTGACTCGACTCTGGAGAGTTCACTGGCACCTGACTCGACTCTGGAGAGTTCACTGGCACCTGACTCGACTCTGGAGAGTTCACTGGCACCTGACTCGACTCCGGAGGGTCAACTGAGACTCTCATCCTGTGCAACGGCGCTGGGCAAGCAGCCATCTTGGGCCATGACTCTGGACAGGCGGCCCTCTTGTACTGTGGTGCTGGGCTGGCGGCCATCTTGTACTGTGGCGCTGAACCGGTGGCCAATTTGGGCATTGGCGCTGGGCTGGCGGCCATCCTGTACTGTGGCGCTGGACCGGTGGCCAATCTGGGCATTGGCGCTGGGTTAGCGGCCATCTTGTGCTGTGGCGCTTGGCTGACGGCCATCTTGTGCTGTGGCGCTAGGCTGACGGCCATCTGGTGCTGTGGCGCTAGGCTGACGGCCATCTTGGGTTGTGGAGCTGAACCGGTGGCCAATTTGGGCATTGGCGCTGGGCTGGCGGCCATCTTGGGCTGTGGTGCTGGAACGGTGGCCAATTTGGGCATTGGCGCTGGGTTAGCGGCCACCTTGTGCTGTGGTGCTGGACCGGTGGACAATTTGGGTTGTGGCGCTGAACCGGTGGCCAATTTGGGCATTGGCGCTGGGCTGGCGGCCATCTTGGGCTGTGGCGCTGGAAAAGTGGCCAATTTGGGCATTGGCGCTGGGTTAGCGGCCATCTTGTGCTGTGGCGCTTGGCTGTTAGCCATCCTGGGCAGTGGTGCTGGACTGGTGGCCATCTTGGGTTGTGGCGCTTGGCTGGTTGCCATCCTGGGCAGTGGTGCTGGGCTGACGACCACCCCGCCGGAAGAGACCGAAGTGGCTGGGGCATCCCACCGAAGCCGATGCTGCAGGTAGCGCACGAATTCCCAGAATTCCAGTGTCTCTAACTGCGCCATCTCCTCATGAGACACTGGATCATCCAGCCCGCCATTGAAATAGTCCTTGAGGGCCGCATCGTTGTAGCCCATGCCCTCGGCCAGGGACCAGAACACCTGAGCCAGGGCACCCACTTCATTGCCCTCTTGGCGGAGGGCGATCAACCGAAGGTACTTGGTTCGCCGCTCCGCCATCTTGGCTGGGGAACGGAAAAATGACATACCGCTGGTTCCTAGTGTGACGGAGTCCTTCTGTCACGGCAGGGATCCAATGAGGCACGGAGATAGAACCAATTGCAGGTAAGTCATTTATTAAAGGGTAAACCAAAGGGGTAAACAGTCCAGGCAGGGTCAAAACCAGAATATCGAACATAAACAAGACACGAAGACAAGGCAAAGCAAGGCAAGAAGCGACGGACATGAATAACTATAGGACATTAAACAAGGACTCCGTAACACAGACTCAGACAGACCGGGTATAAATACACAGAAGGATAATGAGGGAACAGGAGACAGGTGGGGAACAATCAATTACTAACAAGGAGGAAGGTGACCAAATAAGGGAACAGGAAGTGATAAGGTGACAGACCCCGTGAGAAAGGGGGACATCTAGTGGAAACCCAGGGACACAACCCAGACACTGTGACAGTGTGCTTGGCGAAGATGTCTTCTCAGCCATTGCGTCTTGTTCCATCCCAAATGAACGTCTACTGGACTGTTCTCTCGCACTGTTGGGGTTCCAAAGGTCTACCTGCAAAGGTCCACATCATTGAAGACAATCAAGCTGGAATGTTACTCCTAGATGCTCAATTTAAGATTCTGTCAACATTTACTCACCTGCATGTTATTCCGAACTCGTATGACTTTATTTCTGCTGTTGAAATATCTTTCACAAACCCCACTGACATAGTCATTTGCAAAGAAATCAGGTCCTTGAAATTCAAGCAGTTTCTCACACACTTTAAGATCTTTGAACTAGAGTTGAGATTACAGATGAAGCTTGTCCCAGTGATGTATGATCTGTAGATCAGAGACCTGCTGACTCAGCCCAATTCACAGAGAGTTTGAAACAGAGCTTCAGTGAGCCGCCATGATCACAGCATTTGACTGAAATTATCTATTTTTATGTGTGGATCCACAAAACCACTTTAGATTGCCAACATATGCCGGAGCCTTTATAGCAGCCCAGATACTAATCCCTGAAGCATAACCTCAGATTTGCATCGTTAGCCTCCTCTGTATGTCTGCCAAGTCACTACGCTGTTGACTTTGGCTACAGCAACAGGCCCATTTAATAAGACGAAAAAAGAGTAGAGCTTTTCAAATGACCCATCTTAACACCAGCAACAGAGTAGATCACAGGCTAGTTTTTTTTTTCTACATTTATTTCTAGAGCTGAAATGGTGCACTGACCAGTTCTGAGTTCAATTGGCTTGTAATATATATTTGCATTTCAAATGATATGCCTTGTGTTAAATACAACCCTTCAATTTGTGAGTCTTGGTCGAAAGCAGGAAAATCAGTCATAAAATAGGTCCACTTTGCATGCAGAAAAACTCCTCAGTGCCGTGCTGCATTCCTAACAGATGCTCACAAACCTGGCAGCTGTAACAGATTTGACACGTTTGTTTTGATGGTGTGTGACTGCTACGTTCTTGAAACATAGATATACTTCAATAGAGCCCCTCAGTTTCAGTTGTTGTAAATGTACTTTTTTTTTTAGTATACGGATCATTAATTCTTTGTGAAAATGTTTGTGTGCAGATTTTATGCACAAATTTGGGTGTATGCATGCTTTGAGAATGAGACCCATTGGCTTTTATCTTTTTATCGTAATGAAACTAAAGCAAATATAATGTTAAAAAAGTCAAATATTCTCTCTTAGATATTCTGCAGAGTCCTCATGTGGGTCCCTGGACACCTGTTTGAGAACCCCTATTTTATTTCAGCCAACAGAAAATCTGGCCAAGTGGCACACTTGCCTAATGACTAAACGGATATAATAGTGTGCAGATGGTTATGTGTGAGTGCAGACCTGAAAACTTCTCTCTCTTAATGCTGTGACCCCAATTTCTTGGGTTCTCCACACCAAGCATAATAAAAATCAACATGGCTTAGTTTAAGATTTTATTCTGAGATCATCATGACATTAGACATTTAATCAATATTTTCTCAATTTCTTTATAGTTTCTCAAAGATTAAGTCATATACAGTATGTAGGAATTTTGCTGAGTTGATTGTCTGAGCTTATAAATGGCCATGTCAGTATATTTTGCTTTCGATCATCTGAGGTGCATGCGTTTGTACTTAAATGCCTATTTTTTCCTGTTTCCATTTCATGTTGCCTGTGAACAGGGATGATGTTACTTTGAGAAGATACAGCAGAAATAACCAATGACCCAAGTCTCCTCAAACCTTTCACTAAAGACTCTTCTGAGCGGTTGAGGAAGGCTTGAGGAAGTGGACTCTTTTAGACTGTGACACTTTACACTATAATTAACACTGTAAATCTAGTACATTTATAACACTACAGTTTGTGTTTTCTTACTTTGACATTAAACTACAGAAAACTGGTTAAGACTGTGTGAGTGTTTCTAATACAACGGCTGAAAGAGTGATTGCAAATTTGATGTCTTTATCTCCATTTACCAATGTAATTACTCTCTTGTCTCTTGGGATTTTTTTTTTCTTTTGCTTTTGGGTGCACTAAATATATATTTGTGGTAGCTTCTGTTCACTAACAGAACGTAACCCTAATGACTTCTGAGAACTGCAAAATTTGTGATAAGAGTTTGCTGATGATATTTTATTTGCCTTGCATAGTGTATATTTCTCTCTGCTGCTTGTATCAGCTGTGTTGTATAGACAGCTCAGTTCAGAAGCTTATTTCTGGAGGAAATAGTGGTTATGGTGCTGGGGAACTCTTACTTTACTCTTAATGGAAACTGAGGAGGTTCATCACTGGTATCACTGGTGCTGAGAATGACACAGTGATGGGTGCAAAAAAAAAAAAAAGATAAAGGCTCTAGTAATGTGATAATCTAAAAATAGTTTAGTTCGGAAGAAAAACAAAGTCAAGACCTTTGGAGGAGAAAATGATTTGATAGAAATGATTTGTTGTTCAAATAACATAAAAAGCAGTGACATCAGTTTCCAAGGGGTTTGATTTTGTTTCTTGTGATTCATTTCACATGTTTAATGTTACAGGAGTATTGCAGGGAAGAAAAGGTGCTCACCGTCCGGTTTTGGAAAAGCTGTTTGACTGCTTGAACCTCTGTGTTGCTGCTGGGGATTATTCTGAATCTGAACACTTGATCACTGCAGAAATAAAGACCTGAAGTTATAATCTAAATTATACACTGGCACAGGAATCAAATCAAAATACAGGAAACAATTTTTTTTGGTATGTTTATACACTATATTGTTCAAAAGGCTGGGTTCAGTAATTACTTATTCAGCAAGGATGAATTAAATGTATCAAAATTGACAGTAAATCATTTATAATGTTATTTCTATTTAGAATAAATGCCGTTCTTTTGAAAAATCTTTTCATCCAAAAATGCTGAAAAAATAGTTAGGGATTCCACAGAAATATTAAGCAGCACAGTTGTTTTTAACATTTATAATAATAAAAATAAACGTTTCTTGCGCTTCAAATCAACATATTAAAATGATTTCAGCAGAATCAATAATCATTCTAAAAGCCTAAAGTGATAGCTGCTTAGAGCTTTGCCGTCACAAAAATAAATGACATTTTTTAAATATATTAAAATTGAAAACAGTTATTTTAAATTGTGATTTATTTTTTATTATTCATTAATTGTAAATAATGCAGACTTGGTGAGCATAAAATAATTCTTTCAAAAGCATTAAAATATTACAGAACGCAAACTTTTGAACGGTAGTGTAAATAAATACGCCAAAACAGTGATTGTCCATGTATCAACTATTATTATTATTATTATTATTATTATTATTATTGTTGTTGTTGTTGTTGTTTTCAGATTTTCAAGTATCTGCAGTATGGACAACCATATTACAGAAACCAGAAGTTTCTGCAAGTATCGAAAGTGAAGATGGATATATCGTATATGGAAAATCATCTATTCTGAAGAAATCTAGCAGTCAGTCTCTGAGATTTTTTGCATGTTCTAATGTCTACCAAGCAAAGTCTGATTACACACCTCTTCTCTTCTGTAGCACAAACATATCATGATGAAGTTTAATACTAGAATTTAAACAATCCCCTAACACAACGTATGAGCAGTAGTACTAGTGATTACTGCTAATATTTCCAAAAGTGGCTGAGCCAGCAGACAGGTTTATCGAGCTAGCTGACACATAAAGGCTTCTTAGAGGGTTATTTTCCTCTGAAACGGTTCAAAACGCACCAAAGATGACCTCATTACATCACTAAGAGCAATCTGCTATTTTTAGGCTTTGAGTGACACTGACCCTTCAGGTTACATTCTCCTTTTTTGTGGTGTAATTGTGTGAGCAGCTCCATATCATTACACAAGTAAGCCACAAAACTGGTCTCAGTTCACGATTAAGGACATCATCTCACAACTATGGTAAGAGCAGAGGAAATCGTGCTTGACGCCACACCTGTAATATCTTTGTGTGCAATATTTTATGTCTTGGATGGCATTTCCCACAGAATCTTTATTGCACTGTGACACAGTGCAAAAACCCTATAAACACAGTGACTGACCCTATACAAGACAGGAAATTAAAGCACCCTACCCTGTAAGAATGCTAACTAATGGGACGTTGCCATTTAAACATGGCAAAAAAAAAAAATCTTGGTAAGCAACATTTGAAAATATTATGGACATGGTGATCAAAATGCTCATTCATGTTTCCATTTTTGATTAAAATTTTTTTCTTTGGAACGTTTGAATTGATCAGCAAATCCTGAAAAAAACATGTCACAGTTTCCACAAAGATATTAAGAAGCACAACCATTTTAAACATTGATAATAATAGGAAATATGAGGTTTATTATGAGCCATAAATAACTTGGACGTTTCAGAGCTATTTTTACGATACGCATACGCAGCAACATTCCTGATCTCACATCATTGGAGATTTTTTTATTGGTCGTAATGATGTGTCAGGCATCATCATGCACTCGGAAATATCAGTGAAGACAAAACATCATATCACAGAATCCAAATGTTGTTAACATCGTTCAGATTGTGTAATCTGCGATATCGCAGAAGACCGCAGGGAGGAAGTGTCCTTTTCGTTACTACCTTTCTCTTTATGTTCTGACAGGCCTGTGTTTCCCCAGTTCTCACTCTGACTGAGTTAGCATTTATATTGCTCCCTGACCAGCAGAAAACATGTGTTTTCACCTCTTTGTGAATTGTTTGTTTTGCTCTTTTAAGCGTCTGTGCCCTGAACAATTCTTAAACTGAATGGCACAAATACTACCTAAATTTGATATATACCCATGTATTTATTAAATTAAATACATATCTTTTAACTCCAATTTTTGGCTAATTTTACATAAGGAAATTTAGGAAAGATGAATAGACGGTCATAATTTACTCATTCTCATGTCATTACAAACCCATATGACTTAATTCCATGGAACACAAAAAGAGATGTTAGGAATGGCAAATTCCATTCACCATTCACTTTCATTTTGTGGAAATAGATGCAATGAACGTGAATACTGACTGAGGCTTTCAGTCTCCAACATAAGATCATACCGGTTGGAATGCCATGAGAGTAAGTCAAAATATGAAAAAATTAAAATAAGTCATTTTATATAGTGTTCACTCAGCAAGAACCATTTCAAGCCAATATGGTAGTTTAGAAAATATAATATTCACTAAAAAATGTCTAATACTTTTCTATGACTTTACATGAAATTGTATTATTACAGCAAGGAAATTTAATGTGAATATCAGATATTTGATTGTCATTATCATCAAACCACCTGATAACCTAAAACTAACTACCGGTAACTAACTTACTAACTAAATAGGCTAAATAAAATATCACACTTATATTTGGCAAAGTGTCAGCCAGCGGTCCATTATAATCTTCGTGCTTATACCTGTCGAGACCAACTGCATATTTTAAGATGACACCTAAGTAGTGCTTTTCAGCTTTAGCCAAAGAAAGAATCTTGGCCTGCAGAAACGCCTTTGTTTTCATAAAGCCAGTGTTGATATAAGAAGAGACAGACTTATCTCGTCTATATTTGTGGAGACGCAGAGTGCACTTAAATGCTTCAAAACTATTTTCCAAATTCCCCCCTCGTTCCTACGCCCTGGATTCTCGCTAAATGAGAAGCAAGAGTCATTTCGATGAATCGGTTCATTCAGACAGTTCTTTTTAAAAGAACCGATTCAATCAATTCACAATCACTGCGTGCGCTTATTACACATGATGTTTTTTTAGGTAAGCGCATACAAATTTAAAGTGATCATTTTCCACTATGCGATTGATCATGTTATGTAGAGTAAATCTCCTACAAATGCAAGAACCTTCAAATAGAATGATTCGTTCGTTCGCGAGTCAGACATCACTCAGCGCTCGTTCCTACAATTGAGTTTAGAAACTTTGAATGAATGAAACCCTTACCCAACGTAGCGGTTGTTGTAGAGGTAAGAGTCGACAGGATAGGGCACGGTGCTGAAAATGAGAACACTTCAAAGTAAAAAAGTACTGGACACGTCTGTGATTCTTAATGCAATATTAAGTCAGTATATAAATAAAACGGAACAGTTAATCAGAGGCTGCGCTGTGCATATAGATGCTGAATGGAAATCATCACAGTGGAAAGAACTGTGAGACTTTTCTGTCCTGGGTGTCTGCTCTTTGCAAAGGTTAAGGTTTTATATTCTGCCAGGCAAAGAAAGAACAAAAGAAAGTTCACATTGTCGATAGGCCATACATAATTTCCTGTGATACTAGATTTTTTTGAGAACACAGATTTAAGTGTTCTGAATGCTTTTAGCATGTTCACAGGGACATTGTTCAGGGACATTGTTAGTGCGTTTCCTGATAGCACGTCACAGTTTTGACGTCTGCATTTACATCTGCAAGATGTATTTTTTTTAGAATGTTTGCTCATCTGCATCTATAGGACGTTTTCTATCGGATGTCAAATAGACGTTTAGAAGATGTCAATACGATGATTACGTATAATTGACATCTTAAAGACGTCTGTCAGATGTTTGTACACAGTAGATGCTTTCCAGATTAAGCGACCTTCAACAGACATCTCGCAGACGTATTGTGCTATCTGGGTTGCAAATAGTTGTTATACCAAGCCCAGATTGCACAAGTAGGCCTACGTCTGCAAGATTTCTGTTAAAGATCGCTTAATCTGAAAAGCGTCTGCTGTGTACAAACATCTGAAGTCTTTAAGATGTCAGTTTTATATACATTCTAAACCATAAATATCTTAAAGACATTTTCTAAGCGTCTATTTGACATCTGATAGGAAACGTCCTATAGACCCATTGCAGATGAGCAAATTACTTTAAAAATATGTTTTTCAGATGTAAATGCAGACGTCAAATAGACATCTCCATGAGTATGCTATCAGGGACCTGACAGGGAATTTAGAATTTTGGCTAACTTTCTAGGAATGTTCTTTCAAAAGTTTTGAACAAATGTTCTTCCAGTAATGTTCGTTCAGAGATATCATGGTCTTTAAAATGTTCTCAAAACTTTAGCACAACAAATCATGTTTTATGCATTTTATTGTAAGATTGAAACAACGGACACTCTCTCTACCAACAAAGAAGACTGATGGTTGAATGGTTAAGAGTGCGGATCAAAGTCGGACCGATTATGTTTATTCATACATTTCATTCTTCCTTCAGTTATCCTATTATCCTAGAGACGACGTTTAAGAGGTAGCAACTGGCATTAGTTTTGAATAGCTCCCTCCAGCTCCTGGTGATTCCCATTCATTGTACAGTAATACAGCATTCCTACTTTTAATTCTGTATTTATCAATCTGTAGTGTGGTTAAAGGTCTTGAACCAGCAGGGCTTTGTAAATGCACGGCAGCAGCAGATTTTTCAAATGTTTCCCCCTGTGTCAACACTCTGCCACCTGTATTACACCCAATTACTGTGCAACAAATTACCCTCACAGACAGGCACTGACAGGAAAGCTGATCCTGGAAAAGCAGCTCCAATGTGGAAAGTGAAGACCTTGGAGGAGACTTCCTTGGGAACGTGATTAGCAAAAATATTTAATGAAACTTAAAATGAATATTCTATCATTCTCGCATTCTATCATTTGCTTATTATAGCCATGGCATCTTCTAACTAAGTTCAAGGAAGCAATTAGCTTTTAACAGTGACTTGAATTTCACACTTGCCTTTCACTTACTTGCTGATGTCCAGCATAATTTTTGTCCTCGATATATCTTGAATACAATTAGCCACCATACTGAAAAGAATCACGAAACTCCTGCATTCAGCGATATAACAAAAATAGCTGTTTACCAGCTTCCCACATTGGCTGCCCCACAGAATCATATTTCTGACCAGTGGTTAAGTTTTGCACTCAAGAAAAACAGCTCTGACGTGTTTTTGAGGGATATAGACAGGTTGAAATACAGTAGCGTATTCATGACTTGGTTTTCAACGAAAACAGATCATGTTCATGGTTTGTGGGGGACTAGAGGAGTTTATATAAATAAATAAATAAATAGGGTTGGTGGTTATAGACTGAAGGGACCGTTTGAGACACCTTTATAACTTTGTGGTAGTAAAAGACAGCATAAGTAGGCTATACAAGTCCTTCAAGCCTGAAGGTTTGGAAGTAGTACTTGATTTTTAACAACTACTCTCTGAACATGGTACCACTGTTTGTTCCAAAGTATACTTGCAGACCAGCTCTGTGTGGCCTGCTTGGGATTGCCACTGAAATGGCAAATTATGCAACCACTGTTAACAAAAGATGGACACACTTAAAGAAAATAAATATTTGAATGATTCAGTTCCGATTCTGTAAGATTCTGTATGTTGTCATATAAACAACTACAGTATTTTATGTCTCACGATTATTATTAGTAGTCTTTTAGTATTAGTATACTGTATGTTTTTGATTTTCTAAAAAGAACTGATTCATTACAGTCACTCGTTCGAGAATCTAACTACCCTGGTCACTTTAGTTTGTTTTAGTCTTGCCAAAAGGAATCATTTCAAAAGACCTCAGACCATTTGCTTGCTTTATGGACTATATGTTTTGTGTAAAATGAACCTGCTCATAAGAGTAATTCATATGGGAGTCAGACTGCATTGGTTGTGCTGTATGCTTTTAAATCACTACAGATATTTCAGATTTATTCAGGAATCATACTACAGTACACTGAGTGCGATGTTTGGTTAATGTTTTCGCGGCTCAGTTGAATGAGTAGAAATGAATTAAAACCTACATAAGAGCATTTTAGAACAATTTTGCATGTATGGATGATCATATGCGGACCGTTAATAGGATGAACATCATTCATTTTTGGTATTAAAGAAAGGGAACCAATTCAATTCAAGTGTATAGCTGCTACTATATCCAAACCTAGTTTATTTCTTCGACTAGGGTCTTTTTTTGTAAATGCCAGACTAAGCCTGAAGTTTGGATTTGGGCTGGTCCCTTTACTCTCCTGCACACGTTCCACATACATTTATTTGGTGAGAACTTAAATCTATTAATTATTTTATTGCCTGCCATATATTTCAGTCAGAATGAAGCTTGTGTGAGTCATTATGTAATAGAAACCAGCAAGTGAATCTCTGGGTACTAAAAATGCTATAAGGTCACTGTCTCCGAAAAATGTGAATGCCGCGGGCAAGAATCAAATGAAAACACATTTGTATCATCTTCAAATAGCCACAATAGGGTGATATCCTAGTTGTGAGAAACAGAGTTATCATTCCAGGCTGCTGATTTATTGGAGATTGAGCTTTGTTGTAGAGCTGCATATTTCTCATTCAAGATCTGTGTCCCATTACATTCAAGAGAGAGCTGGTTTGAGAAGAAAATGGATCAGAAAGACAAAACCAGCATAAAATAACCTGTGGAGGGCAAAGGCAATTTACTTTCTAGAGAACCGTCCCTCCCACTTCTACTGATCTTCTCGCTCTTGTGGAGACAGATCTTCTGTCATTATCTGCTGCTGAACCCCAGAAGATGAAAGCAGAAAAAAAATACATGATTTTACAATAATTCCTTAGGCTATATATAGGAAAGTTACATGTTTGGACCCTCTATATAACATATATTATTCCCATCATTCGGCATATCCTGATTCATATCTTGGCTGTTGTGTTTCAGAGAGTGATAATATATGCACCTCACAAACCGTTTTGTTTGCATGTGATTATATTGCATATTGTTGTTGCAAATTCAGCTGATACAGATTTGTTATCAGGATAATGCAAAAATGACTTGAGAGACACAATAGCAATGTGTTGAAAACTACAGATTATAATGTTTTTCATTGTATGCCATTGCAATATTACTTTTGGTAAATAATGTGAACAAGAACGTACCACTACAAAATTCTGAAAAATATAAAAATTTCTAGTAAATATAAATTGCATTGCCAGCAAATAAACAAACAAATGCATTCATACATACAGTACATTTTGGCAGATGTATATTTAAGAAATTTTACATGCTTAAATGCAATAATGTATAATATGTATAAATATGTTACATATATTTCTTAAATATATACATGTATGCGTGTGTATTTTATGTATACATATTCGATGAATGCTGTTTGATGAGAGTTTGATGTTCTCTCAGTTCCTCCTTCCTCTCCTCGTCTTACAGAAGTGACAAAGCTGCCATCTACTGGTCAGGACTGATTATGAGTTTAGCGTTACAGTAGTTACAGATTCCTGATGTATTTGGACACTTAAGAGTGTATAACTTTAATTTCATTAAAAAAAAAAAATCGAATCAACTGTCATCTGCACAAAATTATGCTAGAGTAGATCTAACTTATTTTTGTGATTCATTTATTTTCTTTCAGTAATTATTACACTAATAATAAGTAATTACACAATCCATATATATATATGGTTTGAGTTTCCAAATAAATTGTGGAGCCTCGGTATACATTGTCATATGCTGTAGCTGAAGATTCTGTAAAAGCATGAATACATTTGAATAATAATAATAATTTTAAAATTAATATATAAAGAAAAGCATGAAAGATAAGATTTTACTTCTGATACTGAATGAACAGTACATATTAGTAGACAAAAGGGAACTGGAGCCCTGCTGGTATCCCTTGCATCCTCTGGTGCTCATGGAATGGTAAACTGTTCATAAAAAAGAATTTGGAAAAAATCCAGGTCCATGCACTCAGTAGGATGCAAAAGTTGAAAACCCTATAGTATTTAAAAGGGCTAAAGCATAAAACACCAACGCCTATCGGCCATCTGGCCATCATCAGGGTGTTGGTAACAAACAAACAGAATCAAGCCATGCTTATAGTTGCATTGATTTCAGGTTTGCCACTCTGGCACTTGCAGCGCAATTTCTTTGCCACTAGAGCCAATAGTTCAGATCATGTCTGATACCAGAGGTTAAACCAAACAGGAACAAATGAGACATCTCCAAGTGGAATAGGATTGACACTACTGAAAATATCCAGTGTACTCCACACAATATACACCAATGGTCAATAAATCAGTTACACATCATAATTCTTAATTAAGTTGGTTCTAATACTACATGAATAGTGTACAAAAATAGCAATTGGGTATATTGTATTCAAAAAACAGTATACTGTCCTTATAGAGACACAACAATTATAAAAAGGGTGAAAGGTCGAAATCTTCATTGAGACCTGGATGACTAGTGGCCTTCAAGGAATAGATCCAATATGTCTCCCTCTGTTTAAGGCGTTTAATTATATCCCCACTCCTGGCATCAAGGCGAATAGCCTTAATGCCCACTCGTAAGGTCGAATCCCTCCCATGTTTTGCGTCTATATAATGTTTGGCCAATGGCATGTACATATTAGTAGTTGGGGTCTGAATATGTATTTCTATAATTAACAAAATGTAATAATTATAATACTAATAGCAATTGTTACTGTTTACTAGTAGAGATATACGAGAGAGCACTTGCACCATACAAGTCAATGTTTTTTACATGTAATTGTCTAACACTGGAGGGCAGTGTCAGATAGTAATAAAGAAGTGTCACATCTCACTCCTTTAGTTCGGATGCTACACCCCATGTCTTCATAAACTAAACATGTCTGAGTTCATGTCATAACATTTTAATTCAGGCTAGTAGGTGGGCTCTAATTTTAACCAAGGCTCCAGGGGATACTCTGCTCAGTGAGTCAATAACTGGGAGATATTAAATATTTGTCTCGGCTGATCAAATTTTATTGAGCTATTTCAATTTGGCAGACACTGCACAGGGCAAACACTCGGTCCGCAGAGGGAAGTAAGCAGACCTGTGCTGAGAACACAAGAGTACAGGCCACGTTTCAGAGACCTTGCTTGAGAGTCAAATATTATCCTGTTGAGCTGAGCAGAAAGGGCACAGCTGAGAAATAAAAATGTTTGGCAGGGAAACTCTATCATAAAAATAATGCGTGTAATTTAGATTATTTGCAACTAAATATATATAGGTATTGTCAATTTGGCAGCAGAATAATTAGGTTTTTTCTGCAATATTAAATACTATTTGTGACTTAAATATAACCAATTCATTAAAACAAATCGACAAAACCTTTCTATAAATTTTAGGGGTTTTCTTGCATTCAATAACAAGAAAAGCATGGGATTAGTTGTTTCTTGTGGGATATAAAAATGGTGTAGAAACTATTTACACTCGGAAGTTAAGTAAATTTAATTATTACAAAGAAAAGGCATTGAATCAAACACGAATTTTTGAAGTAGAAAATAGTTAATTTCTACGTAGCACAATAACTAATTCCTTACACTGTAGGCTAAATTTAAATCTAACCAAATGGGAACATATAAGGTGATTTCTGATGATGCTCATAAAGATTTTTTTTCTTCACTCTTTCTAACGATTTAATGATTTCAAGAAAAGCAGAGATGGATTCATTAATGCACACCATGTAAGACACTTTAATGGCTTATGCTAAAGTAAAAAAGAACAGAAATAACTGCAAGCGGTATTTCTTTACTTTATACTGAAAAAAAAAAAAACATAATTCAACACAAAATGTATTAGGCTACGTATACAGTTTCTTACATATATATTTAGTATTCCAGATGAAAAAAATAAATAAAATAAAAAATCCAAAAACTGAATAATCTGTGAGGCATTTTAAAACTTCCCTCCCTATTACATCATTAAACTTTGTTAAATAACTAACATAACTCTACTCTTTACTCCCATTCAGCTTTTCAAAGTAATGTAACTAATACAGGAGTCTGGGAAAGGCTTGCATTGTAATTACCCCCAATGCCATCAACATTTCCCCCCTGTGCTGGCACGAATTCCCAGCCGTTTATTTCCTGTCCTTTTCATGCTGGAGGGAGGCTGGATTTGGGATGCAGGTCTTTGGGAGTCCCATGGAGCAAAGTTTTTGACTGATGTCCAGAAGCCATAACTACACTTTTCTCAGGCGTGTAGCCTACAGTAGTGCTGAACTTTGATGCTGCTTCTGAATGCAGCCGCTTCGTAGATTTTTAAATTGCTTTCTCCATCATGTTTCAGTCCTCCAGCAGGCGTCAGTTCGTTTAAACTTCTGCTCTTGCAACTTTGAAGACTCATAAGAAGACCATCGAAATGACTGAGGAGAGCAAAGCCGACCACGGTGCCCAAAGTGGGAAAGATTTAGAGAAACAGCTCCGTTTGCGAGTTTGTGTTTTGAACGAACTTCTGAAGACCGAACGGGATTATATTGGGACGCTGGAGTTTCTCTCGGTGAGTGCGACTTGGGTAATATATTTTGTGTGTGTGTGTGTGGATAATATCATATTTTTTAGCCCAGGTAGCTCCAGAAGCATTTCCTATCCATACGGCTGGCCCACGCGACAAAGTAGAACGACCGTAGGATGTACACGCGCACATCTTTAAGTTTCTTTAGGGTCACTTCTCGCTGAACGCCGTTGATATGGTTAACACCATCAGGTTAGCGTCTTTTTGGCGCAATGGAAATACTTTAAAATCATTTAAATCCCGGTTTAAACATTTGAATGCTTACTTGCAAAACTATGTGCTTTTAAGTGGAAAATTCGCATCCTGGGCACGTTCTATTTTGTTTTTGTGTAGATGGGCTGTAGTGAACGCGTCTGTTTAGTATGTTATAGTGAATCAGCAGCATCAGAGGTCTTGCGGTGAACCTCAAAACCCAGACCGTGCCATGTCTGTCAGTCCCGCTGATCGCTTTGGTTTGTAGCTCTGTCTAAGAAGAAAAATCACAGAGTAATTTGTCTCAATTTAATCGGTGCTTCTTGTTTTTCCCCTCTTTTTCTGCTTTGGAGAGCTTCTCTCTAGTTCCTGTTGAGAACACAGACAGTGTTTGGATTAACAGAGAAAACGTTCACTGCTCAGAGGTTTTGTAGCTCAGGAGACTAATCAATTTCGCCTAAGATGTTTCTTCTAAAATGAAAATCAACACAAATGAGACACAACCGAGATGTCTGCAAGATGTCTGTTAAAGGCCGTTTAATCGAGAAAGCATCTACTGTGTACAAACTTCTGATAGACGTCTCTAAGATGTCAGTTTTACATACATTCTAAATCAACATCTTAAAGACATTAGACAAAACGTCTATTTGACATCTGATAGAAAACGTCCTATAGATGTATGGCAGATGAGCAAACATTCTTAAAAATATGTCAAATAGACGTCTCCGTGATGTACGAGTGCTATCAGGGAAATGTTCACATATACTGTGGACAGCACTGACTTCTCTTGAGATTTGATTGCATAATTGAGACATTATTGAGAACTCTTTCTGAAACTTGAAAACTTTTTCTCAGGAGAAACATCTCAGAAGTCGAAGACTTGAGTAGAAGTCTCCACTGAGGAGTCACAACTGAGATATGCAGCACTGAATCTTGCAGATGAAAATGACAATAAAATTGAATTTTAAAAAAAATCTTAAACAGAAAAATGTAAACATTATGCATGATTATAATCTCCATACTGGATGTCTCTAGCATGGATACATCTGTCCATGATTTGCTCAGGCTCAGTGAGCAGAGTAGGCAAATGCTTTTGAGTCTTATCCAAGAAATAAGGCTAAGCAGGTGGACCGAAAGTGAAAACCTCAGACTGGCACACTGTGGGACTGTAGCAACTAATATAATTTCTGCCTCTACTGGAGGAATGGAATACTGTAAGCCCTTCAGCCTGACAGGAGAATTGAAGACTGGAAGGAAAGGAGATGTTTGTGTGTGTGTGTGTGTGTGTGTGTAATGCATAGTTTATGCAAGATTATTTAAATAAGGAAATTGGTGGCTAATCACTTATTCATGTTTAAAGTTTGAAGCAAGATATTTATCTAAAACTGAAGAAAGCAAAGTAAGCATGAAATTGCATTTTCAAAAGCCTGAAATGATTCAGGTTGAACCATTAGATGAAACATCCTTATGATTGATATGTAGCAATGACCTGTGTTTCTCACCCTTCATGCACATTCACATGCTTACATTCCCCATTGGGAGACAGTGTCACAAGTGGTTTTCAAATTCATTCAGACTAAATGAAATCTCTCTGTTCAGACCATTTTGATACAATTAAATAAACCATTAGCCTGTGGAGATCGTATTTGGGAGACAGACATAATATAGAATAATTCCAGTCAAACATTTCAGTTTGTTTTATTGCTAGCAGTAAAACATGATTTCTTCAGAGGTGAAAAAGTTCTTCTTTTGATGATGAAAGCTTGTCGTTGTACCCCTGAGTGTGATTGGGAGGTAAGGAGGAAACTTTATCAAGTCACTGGGAAATATCACTCACATGCTCTCAAGGATCAAAGCCTCCACAGGTGCAACTGCAGGTCTGTGACTGGTCACTTTTAACCAATCATCTTGCTTAGAAATGCTCACGTGGCTTAACCTGAATTCCTCAATGTCTAGACAAAAAAAAACAAAAAGGGGGCAGTGTTTGGTAGGCTAAACGAAGCCTGTGCAGAATTGAAGTTAGATGATAACAACAGGCTGTGGTAGAGGACAATGGCTGTTGTTTCATGGCCCAGAGGGCCCAGAGGACTGGTGCCATGCTGAACAGAGGGCATTTTGTGTTTGTGAGAATTAGATGAAGGGGGTCGCTTCCAGACAATTTGGCTCCCCGGTGGAACTGGCCTGGAGGTATCGCCAGGAGAGGGACTGTGACGTAAGAGCCCGGGTTCTTTGCCCTCGGTTGTACATTACATTTCCTGGTGGAGGAATTCCGGAGAGGTTAGAAGAAATTAGGAAACAATGGTGGATAAGTTGCTTTGTTTGAATCCAGGGGAGATTTAACTACATCAGATTAGTTAAACCCACTATATTCTTCATGGTTGGTTTGTTCTGGGAAAGGAATTGCTCTTAAAAGTTGTTGTTGAGTTGGTATTTAGTGTAAAATGCCAGCTGCGCTAACTGACAGTTACTTGGCATGCTATGCAATTGTGCATGGATATCAGAGATGAGCCAAGAACAGTGTCTGGCAATTTACATGAGATGGAGGAAGTATCTTAAAAGATCTTTACTGAATATCCCTAGAATGGCTTATGTAACAGCTCGATATAGATCTGATAATGGGTGGTTTCAGATAATCATGTTTATATTTGTTAACTAGAGGCTAAGAATGATGATCCTCTGTAAGAAGTGCGTCACTATGCTTTTTTTCACTGTATATGCCCTTGAGTTTATGGTAAAAGTCACTCAAACAAATGAGAAGTACAACTGACCAGCATGAGTATTCATCAGTACTTGTAGAGTGAATCCAACAGGAGTAAACAGGGGGAAAGCTTTTATGTCCTCCTTCAGTTGGAAAACAGCCGTGTTGGTGCATAATGTGTTCTCTGGAGTCTTAGCTCTGGATTAAGTGGTCCCTCTGCAGCGTTTTTCTTTCACAATACCCTGTGGGTTTGGAGGAATCGACCACCCAATGTAATTTTTTAATGCTTAATAATAAAACTTCAAAAAGGGATTTTGCACCACAAACTGCAATTGCTTTCATTTTGCTTTTGGGGTAAACACAAGTTTTAAAAGTACCCGTAGACATTTCTTGGTCTATTTAGAAATTTGTTTGAAGATTATGTGGTACAGTTTTCAAAGTTACTTGACAATGTAGGATTCCTACTGTTTGACTCATTAGAACAAAAATAGCAGGGCAACTTACCCACAAACACAAATTAAACACAGAGCTGACTTAAATAATAAACCAGTGCCTATGTATAAGTCTTTTCTTGATCTGAGAAGTAGTAAAGCCTGTAAAACACATTTGAGATACATTCAATCACTGGTGGTTTAAGATGCATATAAAATGTAACCTGGCCAAGTGTAAATTGGTCTTGTTGTTCAGACAACTTACAGTCTTTTCAAACATATTCAACTGTTCCACATAACATAAAAACATTTGGCATACAGTACCTTAGCAATTGCAAAGCAAAGCCTTGGATTCTTGTACATTTTTATTCTTGATTGATTAGAATCTATTTTTTTTTCTAATTAAGTTTACTTTTGAGTTTATTCTAACTCCATTGTTATGCTTAATTTGCTTCGTTGTCTATTTTCTCTTGTTCTGTTTATTTACAGTCAGTCTGAGGCCTGTTGATTTGTTGGTGTCATGTGACCAGCACAGATTGGGGAGGGGGGGTGGGGTATATCATTTCCCAGCCAGGCAGTGAACCCTGCAACCCCATCCCTCGGGGTCACAGTTCTCCATCCTCAACTTCTTCCTCTTTGTATCCTGGTTTATCCATCTGTTGTTCTGGAAACATGGGGGCTTCATTATCACACCCTCTTCACCCATCTCTCACTGCTGAAAACTCAACATATTTAGCTGAACTAGAGTGTAAATGGGTGTAGATCAACCTAAAGATTGATTTAAAGTTGGGAAAAACTGTTTGAGATATGACTTTGTTGAGATGAGGAAAATAAGGTTGATTGTTCTCACTAAAACCAGGGTTATGGGTTCATATTTGAGTTATTTTTGTCATTATTGTGCATCCCCCCAAACAGTTGCAAATAAAAACACCATTAGTTGGACTCGAATAGGAGTTTTTTTTAGTCTCAAAATGCATTGTTCTTATTGTTCTTAACCTTTTGCTCTTAAAAATTACACTCACCTAAAGGATTATAAGGAACACCATACTAATACTGTGTTTGACCCCCTTTCGCCTTCAGAACTGCCTTAATTCTACGTGGCATTGATTCAACAAGGTGGTGAAAGCATTCTTTAGAAATGTTGGCCCATATTGATAGGATAGCATCTTGCAGTTGATGGAGATTTGTGGGATGCACATCCAGGGCACGAAGCTCCCGTTCCACCACATCCCAAAGATGCTCTATTGGGTTGAGATCTGGTGACTGTGGGGGTCATTTTAGTACAGTGAACTCATTGTCATGTTCAAGAAACCAATTTGAAATGATTCGAGCTTTGTGACATGGTGCTTTATCCTGCTGGAAGTAGCCATCAGAGGATGAGTACATGGTGTCATAAAGGGATGGGCATGTTCAGAAACAATGCTCATGTAGGCCGTGGCATTTAAACTGTAATGAACCAGAACTCGACATGGGATCCATAATGCAGGCTTTATTATAAAGGCTCGTAGTCGTACAGGCAGTGGTCAGAACCGGCAATGTCAACAGCGTGGGCAGAACAGAGAATCAAAATCCACGTGTGAAGAACAAGGACCATCTAGCTTGACGGGGATTAAGGCGATTGGCGGTGCGTAAGTACTCCAGGTTCTTGTGATCTGTTAGTACAGTGAACGGATGTGTGGCTCCCTCTAGCCAGTGCCTCCACTCCTGAAAAGCTGCCTTCATGGCAAGGAGTTTCCGATCTCCGACACTGTAGTTGCGTTCTGCCGAGTTGAGTTTCCTGGAATAGAAGGCACAGGGATGGAGTTTAGCGGCAGGATCTGGGCATTGTGACAGGATAGCACCAATGCCTGTGTTGGATGTGTCTACCTCGACTATGAAAGGTAATGTGGGGTCAGGGTGACAGAGGATGGGCGCGTTGCTAAACCGTTGTTTCAGGGTTTGGAATGCCTTGTGAGTGGATTCTGACCGTTGTCATCCTGCCTTGTGACAACTCCAATAAGCGATCTCCAGCTCCCTTTCCCTCCTTAGGATGATCGAATACTGCCCGGAATTGCTGCAGGAAATCCTGAAAGGAAGTAAATGTGGATCCATAGGGTCCCCACATGGCCGTAATCCATTCTAGTGCTTTCTCAGTCAATATAGAACAAACAAAGGTGATCTTCCCAGTATCCGTAGTGTACAGTGAGGGTTGTTGTTCCACAAACAGAGAGCATTGCAATAGAAATCCCTTACACTTGCTGGCGTCACCGTTGTATTTATCCGGGAAAGCAAGACGGGGATTGGCCTGAGATGGCGTTCCGGCCGCGTGGGCAATGGCGGATGCCTCCGGCGTTGGTGGGACCGTGGGAGCTGTATGGAGATTCTGAACGGCCTTGACGAGCTCCTCCGTGATCGTGGTTAGACGATTCATCTGGAACTGATTGGCCGCCATCTGACTGGCTTGGGCCGCCATGGCGGTATGAAGACCTTCAAAAGCCGCTGGATCTCGTTGTGGCGAAGTCTTCTGTAATGAACCAGAACTCGACATGGGATCCATAATGCAGGCTTTATTATAAAGGCTCGTAGTCGTACAGGCAATGGTCAGAACCGGCAATGTCAACAGCGTGGGCAGAACAGAGAATCAAAATCCACTAACAAGCAAGGGGTCGGTAGGCAGGCAGCAAAGGTACGTAAGAGATAACAGACAAGATCGGTGACAGGAAATCAAACACGGGTAGTAACGCTCAGAAATGACAGACACAGCAAATCAAGACTTTGCGTTTGAACTATGGTGGAAGTCCAGCTTATATACACAGTCTTTGATGACGATCACCTGTGCAGGTGATCAGAGTCCAAGGACGGGGCTTATGGGAAGTGTAGTGTCGTAAGTGTAAGTGAATGAATGGATGCGTGTGTCAGTATTCAGGTGAGGGTGCCCTCCGCTGGCCAACAGAGGGAATCACGGGGTTCGTCTCCGTGACATAAATGGGCCTAACGTGTGCCAATAAAACATCCCCCACACCATTACACCACCAACCTGCACAGTGGTAACAAGGCATGATGGATCCATGTTCTCATTCTGTTTACGCCAAATTCTGACTCTACCATCTGAATGTCGAGACTCAGACCAGGCAACATTTTTCCATTCTTCAACTGTCCAATTTTGGTGAGCTTGTGCAAATTGTAGCCTCTTTTCCTATTTGTAGTGGAGATGAGTGGTACCCAGTGGGGTGTTCTGCTGTTGTAGCCCATCCGCCTCAAGGTTGTTCGTGTTGTGGCTTCACAAATGCTTTGCTGCATACCTCGGTTGTAACGAGTGGTTATTTTAGTCAAAGTTGCTCTTCTATCAGCTTGAATCAGTCGGCCCATTCTCCTCTGACCTCTAGCATCAACAAGGCATTTTCGCCCACAGGACTGACGCATACTGGATGTTTTTCCCTTTTCACACCATTCTTTGTAAACCCTAAAAATGGTTGTGCGTGAAAATCCCAGTAACTGAGCAGATTGTGAAATACTCAGACCGGCCCATCTGGCACCAACAACCATGCTACGCTCAAAATTGCTTAAATCACCTTTCTTTCCTATTCTTACATTCAGTTTGGAGTTCAGGAGATTGTCTTGACCAGGACCACACCCCTAAATGCATTGAAGCAACTGCCATGTGATTGGCTGATTAGATAATTGCATTAATGAGAAATTGAACAGGTGTTCCTTATAATCCTTTAGGTGAGTGTAGGTTGACACTTTTGAGTCTCAAAATGCATTGTTCTCAAAATTTAATTTCTTTTTAACACTTTGGTTTGAGTCTCAAAACATTTTGCTCTTGAAACTTTGACAACATTTTTGTTGAGTCACTGACTCTTAAAAACTTTTGATTTGGCAAACAGTTGCTTGGTAAAATGTTTTACGTACACTTTTACTTGAGTTTTTTATATATATATATATTTTTTTTTTGCACAGATGTCAGAAAGTTTGCTTGCAAAAAAAACCCTCAAAGGGTGGGGTCAGCTATCACTGATGACTGATAGATGCTTTTTTATATATTGTTTCCACTGGAATGACAGTGCTTGTTAGTTCTGTCTGTGAGTTATTAAGGTGGCAAAAAGATAAGGGGATAAAACACTTAATCCTTATTTAAGTATTTAAGGCGTTAAGTAGGTTTGTGGACCTCATCCAAAAGAAAAGTGTTAACTGTTTGCGAAACTATCTATCTTGGATCTACAATAAAGGCACAAAAATTACTCCATACATGTTGGGTTTAAATCCCTGGAAGCATAATAAGAGAATAATTGGAGTGCGGACATAGTTGACTCAGCCATCACTGTCACCTTTGGCCTTTGTCAGCCAATCAAAAGCAAGCATTGCTTTATTTCTCACTTTAACACGCTTTCTGTCAATGTCTCTTGCCAATCTTTACAGCCTTTACCACCTGCATATGTTCCATCCATTATGTCCCAATACTTAGTTTACACAGAGCTGCATTTTCCCCTTGCTACATAGAGGATCATTAAGATTCCAATCTTTCTAATGAGTTCAGCTTTCTTTTTCCACTGTAAGGTCATAGGAGTTCTCATGCGCCGCAGACAGACGTTTTAACCAACGGAGACCTTCCTTTATCTTATCCTCTCTTTTTAAGCAGTATGATTAACTAGCTTCCCGAGGCTCAGGGCAGGTCACCTCATTCCAAATGCACAGCATGATTGCAAAATGTGTCAGCCATTTTTCTATTCTAGCGACAGTCCAATTCATGGAAGAGAACAGAGTCTTTGTGCCCCTGAGGGAATTTAGAGGTGAGGTTCAGCGTTCAGTCTGAATTTAACATGATGGGGCTTAAGAACAAGGAAGTTGTCGCTGGTGGGGAGGAATTATGTTGGGGTCCTGTGGTTGTTTGTTTCCGTGATGGATCGGAAGCGTCTAATCACCTTTGAAAGCCCTCCATCATTTGGTTTCAGTTAAATCTACATTGGATGTCTGAGGTGATTTCGTTTTTGGCCCTTCTCTTAATTTCTCTTAACTCTCAACATCCCAAAAATGTTTTATCTCATCGTTTTGCATCTGGGGAGCAATTGTTTTAGTCCCCCCCGGGACCACCACAGTAACAAAATGAATATAAAGTGAACTTCAGACATGTTCTTTTTGTGTGATTTTGAAATTGTTTTACACATGGAGCCATCCGTGTCCTGTTACATTGGTGTGCAGTCTTGTGTGTCATGTTTGTGAGTGCACAGGGTCTAAGAGGGGCTCTGGCCGGTGAGTTCCTTCAGTTTCTGTGTCAGTGTGAGCAGGATTTCCTTCCTTCCTGCCCCTCCTCTCCTTTAACATTGTGCTCTGCTTCCCCTGTACATACAGCTGGCTTTGGAGGCACATGGGCCGCTCCACACGACTAGAGTCTATGCCAGGGCATCTGTCTCAGATCAGGCTCTGGAAGACAGCAGCTGAATAAGAAACCATTTTTCAGATGTTTTTTGGTAATGTTTTACTCTCGTGTAGCCAGACCTTCAGACTGATGGCTGAAGGTTTGGAATCCATGGCAGCTTTCTTTGGCAAAGGCCTGCCCATGAGGCCATTTAACCGACATGTCAAACAACCAATCACAGTTCGTTTTGTTCAGCGGCATGTTTCAGGGTGTGGAAATGCCGAGGTGTGTGTAAAACTCTCTGACATATTGTAAGGATTTTGTGCCACGAACTTATATTTTAATAAGTATATTAAAATATTTTACATACTTTTGAGAATCCAGTGTTTAGTTGATCCTGATAAATCCTCGTCGTCACAGTTGTAAACATGACGCTTTCTTCTTTCGTGAGTGGATTTGGTGTCACGGCATCTTTGTTTCCAGGTGGATTATTAAAGAACGCGACACACATGTCTCCCAGAAATTCTGAATAATTCAACCAATCCGATGAAAACTTTGAAACTCCTGAAGTGTTTACCTTTTTGTTTGCCATATGCATTTAGCCAACGGTCCGTAGGCGTGACGTCTGAGGCTGAGACTAGGGTCATCATGACCTTTTTGGGCAATATTTTGTCTCCTATGTGTTTTTAATATGGGCTGTTAGTTGAATTGAGCATTTATGCTTCCCAGGTGAAAAAGAAGTACTCTTAAATGTATTAAAAATGTACTTGAAATACATATATTACATTTATAGTACAATTGTTCTCCTTACGTTAACATGCTTACTTGAAGTGCATTAAACATCTACTGAATTGCATTTTAACATCATTTTTAAAAGATGATTTAAATATAAATCATTTAAATATAAAAAGATTTAAAAGATACTAGAAGTATGTTGGTAATAAATGCTCACTTACGGTTTTAAGAAATATGTTAAAACACAAGTATACTTTTTGTGCCATTTTTGAAAACATAATTATTGTAATAATCTTACTTAAAATATATTTTAGATATACTGTACAAGAATGTAGTAAAAATATACAGCTTTTAGTGGTTTATGTAAAGTATATGTATCTTATGTATGTAGACCTATGCTGCAATATATTTAAAATATTTGTCATTATGTCATGAATGTGTTTCAGCATTTTAAAAAAAAGTAAGATATCTTGCAAAACATTTTTTACATTATAATATATTCTTTAAATTATATGAATTCACTCGCACATAAATATATTATAGCTAGGTCTTTAAAATATGCAAATACATTTTTACTTTGTACTTATAACTTATAATGTAATATAAATATAATTATGTCAACTTAGTAATAAGCATACTTAAAATCAATATGTTGTTGGTTTTTACTTGTTTGTACTCATGAAACAATTCTAGGCATCTTGTAATACAGTTCAAATACATTTAAATTTCACTTTTAAATACATTTCATGATACATTCATTGTAATAGGCTATTAACTGTACTTTCCACAAGCATTTCAACATCGTATCATTTTCAATCAAGTGCATCATAAATAATTTTTCCAAAGATACGCTTAATATCCCTATTTACTTACTTGTTTATGTTCCTAAATTCAAACAACCTCAACCTACCGCGTGATACGCAAAAACAAACTTTTTTGGAAGATCAGGCGTGCTTGTGTAACAGGTAACAAAACAAAAGATTGGTTCTTGAGCATCAGGCAAGCATGTCTGAGCTTCCGTTTACAAGTTCTGATGTGCGTGTGTATGTGCATCGATAGATATGAATACAAGTCTAAATTAAAACTGTTAAGTTGTAAAGAGAAATTGTGTCTCTTCAGAGGACTTGGAAGAAACCACTCGATTCATGTGGATTATTTGATGAATTATTCAATGAACTTTTTGAAACGTGAACATTTTTGGTGATGTTAAGTGGAGGGACATATGTCACTGCTCACTGGGTGAACTGTTAAAGTAAATAGTCATTCATTTTTATACATTTATTTTCCTAGCTTCTTAAAGCGTTTATGTGTGTAGATTTGGAACCTCAGTGTTTTGTGACTCTAGGTAAGCATTTCATTTCTGTTACTTGTCTTTTTTTAAGCGCAGCAGCTACATTCAATTTGTCCAATCAGAGCCAAGCTTTTAAAATCGGCTTTGCAGGTAATAGATTAATCACTCTGCCATATGCTGTTCAGATGGTAGCATGTTTTTAGCAGAAATCATCCCAGTTTCGCTATGTTTTATTTTCCCGACTAGAAAATCAGGTGAGCTCCCACCTCCCGTGAACAACTTAATACAGTACAATAGGTGCTTAAAAGGTGCGTCTGCTAAGTCGAAGCAAAAATTTTTTTTTTTTTTGAAAAACAACACATTATTACAACCATACAATTACTTTGTCTAGAGCTGTCTAGCCAAATAGAGCAGTGCTTTTTGATTGTTTTTTTCATTTAGTTTTGACAACTTTATTGCCTGTTTGAAGGAGGGTAAAAAATTATGCTTTTAAGAGAGAAGACATCTGAAACTGCAACGACTGAGAAGATTTGGATTATATTACTCACCAGGTACATTGAAATGTCATTGTTAAAAAGAAAACATCACTAATCATCATTTGTCTTTATGTAGTTTCTTATTTCTTTCTTTCTTTTAGATCAGCTGCTCTCGCAATAGAAGGCAAATTGAAATCAGATCAAAGAGACGAGAAAAGTAATTGGGAAGTATGTTTTGATTTCATATCAATTATGAATGAGAATTCTCAGTGTATAGACCCTGATTTGAAGAGTTTATCTGCCTTTAGATCCTCACGGGTGCGGAACAAATGTGTTCTTATTGATCAGCCTTTAAAATTTGGCAAACACAGCTCCTCTGTAGCTTCTGTCAGCTATGTCTATTGTCTAAAATCAAAGACTCTCACTCTCAAAATTCTAGAAATGGCTGTTCATGCATTTGTTATGTTTCGGCTATATTACTGCAACACTTTATGTTGTGGTACATCTAAGTCATATTGCTATATATCTAAGTATATTGCTCACCTTCAGCTAGTCCAAAATGCTGTGACTGACAAGACTGTAATAAACATGAACATGTCACTCCTATCCTCAGATCTCTCCACTGGTTGCCAGTTCACCAGGGAACAGACTTTAAAATTTAAACTCAAAGTAAAGGGATTCTCCACTTGAAGATGACTATGAAGATGGTGACATTTAAAATGTTTCTTTGGTTCAGTCATTTGCAGGTTTAACTTGAGTTTGTAAAAAAAATGCTCTGTTCTTTATGGTTTTTCAGTAATGTCTTTATGTGTGTGCAGAAAATTGCATTGTGATACATTTTTTATTCAGTGATGGAATATTCATAGTGTACATTCTAGTAATACAATTGTAAAAGAAATGGGTGACACTATTTTAAGACATCCTTGTTACAAATGTGTGTGTTACATGTGTGTGTAATGTAATTTCTATCATAATAACAATTAATTATGCATCATTACATGCAGGTAACCCTAGGCCAAACCCTAATCCTAACCTAACAGTAAGTACATGTAGTTATTTAATATTACTCAGTACTTAAATGCATAATTACACTGTAACAAGGACACCTTAAAATAAAATGTAACCAAGAAAATGTTATACAAATTGTAGTTCTGTTATAGCATCCCACTGATATGTAGTTTGTATATGCTGCTCTACTTTTAATATAGTCAGGGAATGTATTTTTGCTATGTACACAAGATATAGTACATTAAAGTTTTGTGTAAGTGTGTTCATGTGTCAATTGAACGATTTTTGTACTTTTTAATATACAATTTTAGAATGCTAAAATTGCTTTAATACAAACTAATAGTAATGCATGTCTAACGAGCTGATATGCTCTTGAAGAATATTAAAGTGAGGCTTAAAATACAACTGTGCTTCAAGAAGTATAAGTTAAATTACACTAAAGATACTTGAAGTTGTTCCATTTTAACAACTAAATTAAAATATACTGCAATTAGTTTAAAGTTCATTTTAAAGAGCACTTAACATACGTAAAGTTGTTGCAAAATAACATTATGCATGCAACACACGGACTCGGGAACAGAAGGTTAAAGGTTGACAGGTTTATTTTAAAACGGGTATATATATATATATATATATATATATATATATATATATATTAGAGGTGAGCATAGATACATTTTTTTAATCTTGATTAATCTAGATTAAAATGGCTCATTTGAATTCTGCCGAAAACATTCAGAATATGTGTGCTACCCAAATAAAATGACTGAAAGTAAGTCTTTTAGAACGGGTTTCTCAAGCCAGGTGTGCAATAGACCACGGGCTCATCTCCTGTTTCCAAAATGCATCACAAACTGCTTGAGAAAGCTGTAAAACGAATTCCACATTGCACAAGGTGCAAACAACCTTACACCTGTTTCACACATAATCCGTCTGCAGTGCGTATGCGTTTCGTATTTTTTTTTACGCACCCATGTTAACGGATTCCAGCGTTCACGCGGTTGCGGTGTAACGACGGGGTGAAAGGTGTGGCAGGAAGCAAGTGCGAGTTAACACAGTTTAATGAGGACAATGATACAGGACAACAATAAGACACAAAGATGACGCTTAAAGGAATACACAGTCCAGGATGGTGCAGGTGAGTGAAGGATCCGGATGGCGGAGATGAGTTGGCAGCAGGAGAGGGTGACACAGGAACTGCGGGGAAGCGAGCCGAAGGTAAGTGATGTTGCTTGTTTGTGATATGCGGAGAGGGGACGGGGTTCCGGGGAGACACGGACATCCAACGCAGAAACACACAAGAAAGCAAACATAAGTCAAGTACATGAAACAACGCTCTCACAAACACAAGACGCCAGACAAGCCAATATATAGGAATGAGTAATGAGTGACAGCTGTTGCTGATGACAATTAGCGGAGACGCCCACAAACTAATCAGTGCTTACGCGTAACACACAGACTTCACCCACATAGTGCAAAACCCTGAGATCACGGTTTACCAACCGTGACAGTACCCCCCCCTAAGAACGCCTCCTGGAGTTCCCAGAAGGGCCTACCTGCTGATTGTAATTATCAATAAGGGAGTGATCCAGTATGTCCCTACCAGGTACCCAACTCCTCTCCTCCGGACTGTAACCTTCCCAGTCCACCAAGTACTGGAATCCTCGTCCCCTCCGTCTCGAGTCCAGAATACGATTCACCGAATAAGTTGGTTCCCCATCTACGAGATGCGGCGGTGGAAGAACCGGGGTAGGCGGATTAATACGTGAATAAAACACGGGTTTAATCTTGGACACATGGAAGGCGGGATGAATTCTCGGTAGGTAGTTTGAGGCAGACTGTCACTGGACTAATGATCTTGGTGACAGGAAACGAGCCAATAAATTTGGGAGCTAATTTGCTAGAAACGGAGTGGAGAGGAATATTGTTAGTAGAAAGCCACACTTTTTGACCCACAACGTATACGGGAGGCTTTGACCGGTGGCGATCGGCCTTGGCCTTAGTGCGCTCGCTCATCCGGAGCAGAGTCTCACGGGCTCTGGTCCAGGTGCGGTGGCACCTCTGGACAAATGCGTGAGCAGAGGGGACCGCGACTTCAGACTCCAGACTAGGAAAAACCGGTGGATGGTAACCTAAGCTGCACTGAAACGGAGAGAGGCCCGTGGCTGACACTGGTAACGAATTGTGAGCGTACTCCACCATAGAGAGTTGTTGGGTCCAGGAAGAAGGATTCTTGGAGACTAAACATCGCAACGTTCTCTCTAAATCTTGGTTGGCTCGCTCAGACTGCCCATTACTCTGGGCATGATAACCCGAGGACAGGCTAACCGTCACTCCTAACAATTTACAAAACTCCTTCCAAAATTTGGATATGAATTGGGATCCCCTGTCAGAAACCACATCTACCGGGAGGCCATGTAACCGAAAGACGTGATCAAGGACAGTGACCGCTGTCTCCTTGGCTGTAGGTAATTTGGGCAAGGGAATAAAATGTGCCGCCTTCGAGAACCGGTCCACTACGGTCAAAACGACCGTCATGCCATTAGAGGGCGGGAGGGCGGTAACAAAATCTAGAGCGATATGTGACCAGGGTTTCGAAGGGACAGACAGCGGTTGATGAAGCCCATCTGGAGGCCGGTTAGATGACTTACCACTGGCGCAAACTGAGAAAGCCAAAACAAAGTCGTGGACGTCGCGAGCCATAAGTGGCCACCAGAACCGTTGCTTAACTAAACCCTTGGTTCGGCTTATCCCTGGATGACAAGCAACGTTAGAGCAGGGACCACACTGAATAACTTCGGACCGTAACTCCTCCGGCCGTCTTGACCTTCGATTCGACCTCCCATACGAGTGCTGAGACGACTATTTTCTCAGGTAAAATACACTCGGGAGTCACCGGCCGTGCAGAAGGATCAAAAAGACATGACAAAGAATCAGGTTTGACATTTTTGGAACCCGGGCGGTACGACAGAGTAAAATCAAAACGACCGAAAAAGAGTGCCCACCGAGCCTGCCTGGAATTGAGTCTTTTGGCAGTTCTAATGTACTCTAAATTCTTGTGATCAGTCCAAACAATGCAAGGTACCCCTGACCCTTCCAACCAGTGACGCCACTCCTCTAAAGCTAATTTGACAGCCAACAATTCTCTGTTACCAATGTCATAATTGCGTTCAGTAGGAGATAAACGATGTGAGAAAAACGCGCAGGGATGCATCTTATCGTCTTTATCTTATCTTAACCATCATTCTTACCCACAAAAAAGAATCCCGCCCCCGCTGGAGAAGAGGAAGGGCGGATGAACCTCGATGCCAAGGAATCAGAAATGTATTTCTCCATGGCCTCCCTCTCCGGAATAGAAAGAGAGTAAAGCTTGCCCTTAGGCGGAGACTTACATGGAACTAAGTCTATAGCACAGTCATAGGGACGATGCGGAGAAAGAGAAGCAGCACGGGACTTACTGAACACTTCCTTCAGGTCCAAGTACTCTGCCGGCACGTTTGATATCACCATTGTCTCCTTCTGAAAGACAGAAACAGGTACAACAGGACAAGCAGAAACCAGACAAGACTCATGACAACTTTCACTCCACAAAGTGACTGTGTTGGAACCCCAATCCACTCGTGGATTATGTTTGACCAACCAGGGGTGACCTAAAACAATGGGAGCGACAGGGGAGTCCAGGATGTAAAAGGATATGGTTTCACTGTGGTTGCCTGAGGTGAGCAGAGTTATGGGTTCAGTGTAGTGAGTGTGGTGACATGGATGGGATGAGACACAGGAAGGACAGGAAGGTTTAAGTGACGTGCAAGGAGAGAGTCAATGAAATTACCTTCGGCTCCAGAGTCCAGAAGGGCGTGACAGTCGTAAGTCATGAGTATGATTCTCCCACCGCAGTTTCACCGGAAGGAGAGTCGAAGATGTAGTTGAGGACGGAGGGCGGAGATCCCACCCGATAGTAGCCTCAAACTTACTACCGGGGCTGGCTCCTTTACCGGGCATGACTGGAGGGAATGACCCGAGCCACCGCAATACCATGTTCTCTCGACTCGAGTGGCCCCGTTCCGGAGAGATGTGAAGGCGTGATGGACTGGTTTGTTTACCAAGGTGATTAATCCGGGCGTCCACCCGGAGCGCCAGGTCGATGAGACCGTTGAGTGTTGGGGGCAAATCGAGGAGGTAGATCTCCTTATGAACACGGTCGGCCAGCCCATGCAGGAATCGATCCCACTGCGCCTCCTTGTTCCACTGGCACGCGGCCGCCAGGGTGCGGAATTGGATGGAGTAATCCACCACCGACGATTTTCCTTGTCAGAGGTCCAAGAGTTGGTGAGCGGCCTCCCTGCCGGCCGCGGCTCGATCGAACACTCTTTTCATTTCTTCGGAGAGGAAGTGGAACGAGGTGCAACAAGGATGTCGATTCTCCCACACCGCTGTCCCCCATAAGGCGGCCCTGCCAGAGAGCAGAGTAAGCGCAAACGCAACCGGCTCTGGCCAGAAGTGGTCCTAGGAGACCTCCCGGGGCACGGGTGGTGCAGGCGGTGCGGTGGGCACAGCGGGAGAGGTGAGCTGATGGATCTGCTGGGTGAGCTCGGACACCTGTGTCACCAGTGCTTGGATCGCATGTCCGATGTTCACAATGCTCTCCTGCTGCTGATCCATGCGGTTGGCGCTGTGGTGGATGAATTCTGAGAATGAAGTGGTGCTCGCTGCTTCCATGTTGGGTGAGAGCGTTCTGTAACGATGGGGTGAATGGAGTGGCAGGAAGCAAGTGCGAGTTAACACAGTTTAATGAGGACAATGATACAGGACAACAATAAGACACAAAGATGACGCTGAAAGGAATACACAGTCCAGGATGGTGCAGGTGAGTGAAGGATCCGGATGGCGGAGATGAGTTGGCAGCAGGAGAGGGTGACACAGGAACTGCGGGGAAGCGAGCCGAAGGTAAGGGATGTTGCTTGTTGGTGATGTACGGAGAGTAGACAGGGTTTCCCGGGGAGACACAGACATCCAACGCAGAAACACACAAGAAAGCAAACATAAGTCAAGTACATGAAACAACGCTCTCACAAACACAAGACGCCAGACAAGCCAATATATAGGAATGAGTGACAGCTGTTGCTGATGACAATTAGCGGAGACGCCCACAAACTAATCAGTGCCGACGCGTAACACACAAACTTCACCCACATAGTGCAAAACCCTGAGATCACGGTTTACCAACCGTGACATGCAGTCCGTCAGTGCGTTCCAGGTGATCGATCGTTTACTTTTTCAAGTTTGTAGGTGTCAAGGTACAGAAACTGAATAAATAAATGTAAAATAGCACTGGATAGTCTTCAATGTAAAAATGAAATATACAATCAAACCAAAATTTATTCAGACACCTTCAACATTTCTCACATTATCACAGTTTATTTGCAATCACTTGTAAAATGGTTGTAAAATATGACAAGAACTTAGAGTTAAACTGTGTCAGAACAAATTTGTCTTGATAATGTCATAACTTTGATAGAAATGTATGTAATGGATTACAATTAACCAAAACTACAGCCAACTGTTATTATGACAATATTTAAACTACCATTAATACTTTGTTGAACAATTACCAAGCAATGCTTAATTTTGTTCAGACTGTGGTGTGAAAAGGTTGCATTAGCAATTCAGAAAAAAATATAAGCAATACATGGTGCTTCATAAGGTGCTGAATAATTTTTGATATACAATTTTTTTAACAATTTTACTAGTATTTCACTGTATGAAGATTCTTTGGGTATAATATGTCACAGTTCACTTAATTTTGCTATACTCACTTAAATAAATGTATTATAGTGTCCTGTACCTACTAGTCAAATATTTCAAAAATTATATCTGGTGTCTGCATAATTTTGGTTTGGCTGTGCATTAATTCTTGTTAAAACTACAAAGTAATTCAGTCAAGAGCAGTGAGTGATTTTCTTTCATTTTCTTGGATTAACATTACAGCAGCCAGTAGTTAAATTAGGCGCGGTCACTTTAAGAGACGATAAACGCATCCAATATAATACACATCCCATTTTTTTCCTCAACTGTTTACTTTTACTTAAGAAATAACTGACAGTTTTTTTGAGCATACTTTCTAAGGCAGGTATTTTGACATATTTTGTATGTATTTGTCGGCACAAGAGCAAAAAGAAGCTGATTCGGTGTTCAAGTGTTTTGAGACGCCTTTCTCTGCGTGAGCCCTGAACAACAGAAGACCGCGGTGCTGAATTGAGCTCTTTTACATCTTTTTGTTTATTCAAACTTCGCAGAAGAGAGCTCTTTTCAGTGTCGCTGTCCGTGATACGCGGCTCTCTCTCTGCGTGCGCACTGTGTTAGCACGTCACGTTTGATATGGTAATTTCACAGTAGGTTTAAAGACTCGTTCTCGCCCCCTACAGATTCGGTTAGGTATACATCCGCGCTAAAATATCAAGGTGAAAGTCATCATAGCTTGCTTAGTATAGACCCAGCTCTCAACCCAACTTTGAGAATAGATTAACAGCGATATTTTTTTTATCGCCCGAGTCTCACGTTAACGCAGCACGTTAACGCCGATAACGGCCCACCACTAATATAAATATATACACAAACACATGTATGTACGGTATCGATGGCTGTTATAAGATTGGTTTTCTCAGTGCAAACAGTGGGGTGACAGGGATGGAGGAATTGTTGCACACATCTCAGGAGAGACATAAGAGAGGACTTGGAAGGTAAAAAAACCCTCTGGAGACACACTGGAAGAACGCCGGAGAAACACAGGAGTCTAGGAGGTTCATGCTAACAAAGAGGTAGATAGAGGCAAGTTAGAGGAGTCAGTGTAGGTAACTTGGAACAGGGAGATTTCCGCTGTGCAGCTACGAGATCGGACAAATTAAAGGGAGGTGTGCTTTTTTGGTGGTGAGTGAGATCAGATGCTGGTGATAGATGCTTTATAATAAAATGGGGGGGGGGGTGGATTAGAGGACCTCCAGGGCAGATCTGGAGACTGGGACGACCATGGCGGATCTGGAGACTCAGGAGGCCACGGCGGATCTGCCTCAGAGTCCGTGGCTCCAACCCCCACCTCGGCCTCCATGGCTGGATCTCTACTGCCCCATCCCCCCCCCCCAAAAAAAAACCTGGGAAAACTTACGGGGCAGGACATGGGGCCTTGAACCAACACAGGAGCGAGCTCTGGGGTTTAGGAGCCCTCCCTGGGCTCGTCGGGGGATCGGGAGCGAGGATGAGGGTTGAATATGGGCTTTTCCTAATCCGGGTCGGGGTGAGTGCATTGGCAGCAGCTATTGGGCCTCTTCTGGGCATAACGGGATTTTATGCTGGGCGGAACCAGCAGAAGCACAGGAGATTCTATGCTGGGTGGAACCAGTGGATTCACAGGGGATACAGGGCTTAGGGTCAGGGAGGAGATCTGGAGGTCTCAAAAGGGGCTGAAGTAAAGGAGGGAGTGGGCTCTTTGGAGTGGTATGTGGAGGGAGCTGGCTTATGGGGAGCTGGAGCACCCACATGTTTCCGAATGGGAGGATAAGGATCCTCCACATCTATGAAGAACTTGGAACCATTTAAATTGAGAACATAAACTGCAGCAATCTTAAGGAGTCAAACAATATTCATTCATCCAGAAGCATGAATTAAGCGTGGATTCGCGCCGACTCAACAGAGGTATCAAGCTCAAGAAGTCCTCCACATACTCCTCCAAAAAGGTCTTCCCTCCTGCCAGATTCCATAGAGGTATTCAGCCCAGGTCATTCTCGGTTTTGGTCCAATCTTCTGTGACACAGACTCGGGAACAGAAGGTTAAAAGGTTTTTTAAAATAAATTCTATAATAAATTTTTACGTTAAAAACTTTTTTTGTGTGTTTTATAGTAAAAGTATTTTAAAATTATTTTAATTATTTTGTTTTTCAGATTAAATTTAATATGAACATTATAAATGGCAAGGTAATGTACTGTGAACTAATGAAAAGGTTTTTATGCTAGCATTTTTATATTCTCTCTTCAGTTTCTTTTTAATGCACATTTACAGAGAAAACAAATACAATTTCATGCTGACTTCAAACGGTGCTATCTGAAAACAAACTTTTGTTGTTTTATTTCTCTTTTTATTTATTTCTGTTTTCTGAGCTCTACATTTAAGACACTTTCAGTCATTTTATATGTTGATCTCGAGGCATAGTAGAATAGTAGAAGATATTTACATTATTGTAGTGACAGCCCAATTTAGACAGTCTAAATCCTTCTCAGCCTTCTCAGTTCTTAGAACTTCTTAAAATGTCGGGACCCCAACGGAGAAAATTCAAGTGCAAAACAGAAAAAAATATAACTCATAACCGTACTGCTGCTTGTCCTGATTTTATTGGTAGGCTGCGTGACTGTCCATAGCTTTTAAAATCTTAGCACAAATGAGGTGTACTGTCTGTAAAAATAAAATTTCATTCGATTTCAACAAGGGCTCAGCAGCTGTATGTTCACGCCACAGGTCTGGATTGACAGCAGTATGTCTTGCGATGCACAATTTGTTATTTACAAAATAGCCAAGACCGCCTACTTTCTTATTGCTCACATTTACGATTCGGTCTGTATGAAATGTCCAGCAAATCCACATTGAATTAGAGCAATGTTTCTGTGACGCATATTATGTGTTTGTATTTTCCTGGTTTCTGAGTCATTACTGGTAACTTGATCATTTTATTAGTCAGAGACCTTCATTTCAAGTCCGTCATCATGACATAGCAGTTAAGTGTGTACAGTGTTGGGAAGGTTACTTTGGAAATGTAATAGGTTACAGATTACAAGTTACCCTGTTTAAAATGTAATAGTAGTGTAACTTTTTCAATTACTTTATTAAAGTAATGTAACTAATTACTTTTGAGTACTTTTTGATTACTTTTCTAAATTGGTGAAAATTAAAGAATAATAAATAAAAGCATATACATCAACTTAAATACAGTTATCTAATAAGCATGTGACGTATTCTGTGTAAAAAACTCCTGAAACATTTTTTTTTTTTTTTTAACTGCTGTCTCTTTGTATATGATGATAGTTTTCTCAAAATAAGTAAAATGCACATGAAGTGACAGAGCAGTTCTAGAAATTATGTTTATGTGCTCGTGTACTCCTATATTGAGATGGCAGAGGTTGAAAACACTGCGAGCTTCAGTAGGCCTATGTGTAGTAAATGAAACCATGTCTTTGCCATTAATTTACAGGAGGGGCGGACTGGGAAAAAATTCAGACTGGAAAATTCAAACTCATACAAACAAATTCATGGATAAAACTATTTTTTGTATGGACCTGACATAAAAAAAGGTTTAAATCTTTAATTCGGGGACATGCTAAATAATTAAAAGTTCTCTCCTGAACAGCACCTTCACTTCCATTTTTCTCTTCAGTCTCTTTATTTTGCCCTGTTATCCATCTCTCTCATGACTTTAATACTCAAGATTGAACAAAACTATACTTTACAATACAATACTCTATACCACAATATCTTTATAGAAAAATCCTTATACTGTACACGAGTCATGTTTTTCCCTTACAAAAATTAACCATGCTTTTATTAGCCTATATAAAAGTAAAATAACCTTGTTTTGTTTTTGTGCAAATGGATTTGTATTTATTTTTAAATAAATACATTTGTAAAATAATTTTACATTTTTGGTTACCACAGTTAAACAATAGTAACCATTTTCTCTGGATTTATAGTTAAATATTCAAATGTTAATTTTCGTAAGGGTTGTGTTGTTGTCTGTCGTAGCTCCCCCTAAACCTATAAAAGAAAATCGAATTTTTTTTCAGCTAAATTACTACTGTAACATTACAACAGATAATAATGATGTCCTTTATATAGTATTTTGAGTGATGACTGATAAGCAACATGCTGCTGCTTGATTAAATAAATAAAAAACAAAGACAAAAAAGCATCTTTACAGATGAAACTGACCTGAAACCCTGAACAGTAGTTCTGCTTCTCTGCTCCAGCAGTCCACTCTATTCTCTCTCTCTCTCTCTCTCTCTCTCTCTCTCTCTCTCTCTCGCATTGATTACTCGGAGTCTGATCCAAACCGTTTGGCGGAGGCGCGGAGGCGCGGAGAGCGCGCGAGTCATGACTAACACTTCATGATTTATTAGAGATTGAATTATCAAATGGCGGATTCGCAGATGATTGCTTTGGTACATTCGGCAGGCAATTATACAATAATGATATTAAATAGTGGGGCAAAATCGGCTGCCAGGCCACCGGAAAGAATTGTCCCGGTTTTCCCGGTGTCCAGCCCGCGCCTGATTTCCACAGACACGCAGAATGTGCAAGTCATATATTGCATTTCTGGGGCTTTAATATTCACAGACATTAGTCGATGTCATGTTTTGATTCAAGTGTACTGACCTACTTTTGATTTAGTCATCCAAAATGTGGCATATTCCGTCCGCTGGATTCTACGAACCAGACTGTATTTCCGCATCCCGGAAATTATTAGGGCGTATGTCTCAGAATAGTCAGTGCAATTTGGGGAAAAAATCAGTTAAATCTGTATGTGTGTAAATATTCAAATGTAATCCCCTTTGTAATCGTTAAAAATTTCATAAGTAACTGTAATTTAATTACTCATTTTTTCGTAGTAACTGTAACTAATTACAGTTACAATAATTTTGTAATTAAATTACGTAACGCCGTTACATGTAACTAGTTACTCCCCAACACTGAGTGTGTATTTGTTCCTTTTCCTTCAGCATGCGTTTGGATGAAGACATCAGGTGTAACAGCTGGTGTTTTGTTTAGCATAATGCAAATTGTGCCACAAGTTTGCAATCCATTGTTTAGAAAAATATTCCAAATGCCAGCCAGAAGATTTTCATTTCTACATACATGTTGATGACAGTGTTTTAAGAAAAACTAAATATTTGTCACAGGTCAATGAAGAATGAGGACAGCAAACGAAGATCCATAATTCTAAACTGATTTTACTGAGAATATTGATATGGCACAACACATAACATAAGCTAATTGACGAATGATAGAACAGAATCAGGCCTACAAGTACACACGGTAAATGAGGGAACAAATGCTGGGTACACACCAAAAGATAATCGGGCTGATTTTGGGCCGATTTCCCCCCTTCCAACAATCCTAGCTATGTCCCGATTATCTTGATGGTTCTACAGATTATCTTATCAGATTTTCCCTTGGTGTGAGGTGTGTTAAGAGTGTCCGAACCTGATCGGAAGAACGTCGGAGCCGCCCGACCATGAATCATAAATATTCAACATGTTTAATATTTACGATCAGAAATCCTGATGTGTGGGGGGAGCCCCGAGGACAAATGCATGCACGCTCTGGAGATAATCATGTGAAACGAAACAATATCCAATTAGAAAGAGAGATGATGGAAGACGGAAGCAGTCATGACCATTGCTCATCTCTAGCTCACTCTGTAACTTGTACAGACCATGTTCCTGCCGTCTCCACAACTTCACCCAAACTCTTTTCTTTTTTTCCCGTGAATTTTCTGGGAAAATCTTTCCAAACACTATCATTGCAATTTCTTTCTGCATATCTTCCGCCATGCTTATTCTGAAGTCTACCGAGATTTTGCGAGATTTCCTGTGTTCATAGTCGAGACTCTGGTATAAAATCTGTTGGTGTGTGCTGTCTTTGTCACATCATGGCACAATACACACTATAGGAGCAAAACGGTTAAATCTAGGATTTTTTTATCCTCATGTTTGTGGTCTATCACATTTTGAAAATCTTTTAAGATGTAAAAAATCTTTTGGTGTGTACCCAGCAATAGCAGGAACAGCTGGACAAGGATAAACTAATCAGAAACCATGGTAAAAATGAGAGCTCATAACAGACATGACAGGAACTGAACGTAATCATGACATTAGCTCCCCCTCTTGGAAGGCGTGACCTCAAGCCACAACAGTAGATGACAGAAAAGAGGAAAGAGGGTGGAGGCTTAGGTGGAGGACGTGGTGCTGGTGAAGCACTGGAACCTGGAGAATTTGGAGGAGACTAACACCATGGTGGAGCCGAAGGTGGGAGGAACCAGAGAGAAGCTTTGGCTGTAGTACTGGGTGACCCTCAGAAGCCGATCCACAGTGGCGGAACCAGGGTATATGGAGGAGCCATCGGAGCAAAGAGGCTGACAGACCAGGGCGACATCGAAGGCTCAAGCCCAAGGTGGGGCATCTGGTTTGCGTGACTGAAGCAGAACTGGAGATTCGGCTGACTATGGCAACAATGAAGCGAGTGAGGATGGCGAGGAAACCAGAGGAAGGGAGAAGCCCGGTGAAGCCAAAGGTGTGGATGGTTGAGGCACGACTGACTGAGGTTTGTCCAGATGTACGAGGGAGCCCAGAGGAGTCCTATGGCCTCGGTGGAGCCGAAGGAATGCAGAGCCAGAGCGGGGTCGCCTAGGTGGAGACTTGGAAGGCTTGGAAGGCTGAAGTGCAGCCCGGGACTCGGTGCAATACCGAGCTGGTGGAGGGAAAGCCTGGGGCGAGGCTGAGGAGCTGCACAGAGCTAGCGGCAGAGGCAGAGCCAAGGAGCTGGATGACACCAGTGGGGCAGATTAATCTAGGGGACTGGCTGTAACCAGCGGAGGAGATGGGACCAGGAAATCTGACAGGGACATCGGAGGAGGAAGATCTCCAGATGGAACCGGAACCTCTAACAATCCAGACGGGACCGGTGAAGAAGACGAAGGTTTGAGGGTGGGTACTTGAGTGGGAACTGGATCTGCAGACCACAGATCTATGAGGTTCATGTCCGCGGCTTTGGTGGACTCGGTTCTTGGATGAGCCCTGTTGGTGTCTCAGGCTTGCTGACTGTGAGAGAGAGGCAGCCGTTCTGGGGCATCCAGCCCAAATACTCCAGCCACCTTTGACTTTCTGGTCTGAGGAGGAGACGTAATGCTGATGAGTCCATCTTTTTTTTGAAGTCGGTTATTCTGTCATGGGTCATCGAGGAAGTAGGACAGCAAACAAAGATGCATAATTCCAAACAGACTTTACTGAGAATACTGATATGGTACAACACATAACATAAGCTAATAACGAATGGATAGAACAAAATCAGGCCTATAAGTACACACATGGTAAATGAGAGAACTAAGCAGGAACAGCTGGACAAGGATTAACTAATCAGAAACCATGGTGACTAATGAGAGCTCATAACAGACATGACAGGAACTAAACGTAATCGTGATAATATTACAGACTAGTTGAGTTTGAACGTATGTATAATTAGGCTGGTTTTGGATTCACCCAGCCTTCATCAGACAAGTTTATAAAGAGGTGTCATCAACATGCTAATTAAAGAAACAGATGAAAATCTGAATATATAAAATAAATATAAATAATAAACATGTTTTTGTATGATTTTTTAAGTTTTGAAAGAAGTCTCTCATGCTTACCTCTTCTGCTCATACTTTACACATATATATTAAAATACAGTAAAAGCAGCAAAATTGTGAAATTATTATAATTTAAAATAACAATTTTAATATATTTTAAAATGTAATTTATTCCAGTGATTTTCAGCAGCCATTTTTTTCCAATCTTCAGTGGCACATGATCTTTCATTATGCTGATTTAGTGCCCAAGAAACATTTCTCATATTGAAAACAGTTGAGCTGCATAATAATTGTGTGGGAACTGCAATACTTATTTTTTTTCTGGGCTCTGTGAAGATACATGTATAAGGTCTTATTTTGAGACCTAATGCTTGAAACAGGCTTGAAGATATTGTCAAATCTTTGCCAGTGCTGCCTGCGGTGCTTCTTTGTCTCTGATTTGTTACTCAATCCACAAATAATCAACAGTCCAATCCAGGAGACAAATTGAGCGAGCAATATTTCATCGTACAGGTCAGTTAAAGGCTAGCGCCTGGGAACCGAAAAGCGCAAGTACAGTTTTTAAAGCTAAGCCCCAATTCGTATTCATTGACAGACTCCACGATGCCTTCCAAAGTCTGATTCACCTCAAACCTTTGCAGGATTGTCCTTTGTGGCTCCGCTGGTGCCATCTTCCCTGTCTCTTGTGCTCTGCTAGCTAGTCCCGGCCTCCAGCGGAGTGGCTGGCATGCTGAAGGGGTTAGTGAGGGCCACTGTTCATTCATACACAAAGATGGCATTGATCCCAAAGCACTTGGAGGGGGCACTTTTGGTCAGCCCTTTTCATTGACATTCAAGCTGTCTTTATCTCCAAAAGAAAATACAAAGTTGCTTTCTCTTTCCCTCCACTGACAGCATCCAATTGCGACCAAGTTTGAGGTTCCAAGATCCCCAATTGCATCAGATTCAGTAAAAATTGGCTTTATTGAATAACCCAAGACAGAACTCAAATCAATAGCACAGTCATATGTGCCACACATGCTGACTGAGCTTAAAATGCACAATTTAAAATTCAGCTTAGTCATGGGCATTCCAATGCCAGTCTGTAATGGGATTTTGATCCTTTGATGCATAACAATTAGCTTTGAAATGGACATGAAGTGACACTGAATTGGCTGTTATGAACATAATAATAAGAGACACTGAAATGCTATTACACTGTACATTTGAATGCCACTGAGACACTTGGACAATTTGTCATGGGAGCTAATATGACACAATCACGGCCCTCAAACCATCGCTCCTCATATCATTCTCATGAGTTGTAGTAGGTTTAAAAATATGGAGGTCACATGCAAATTTTTCTCAAATACAAGAAAAGACCAACAAGAAGAGCCACTCCTGTTTTGTTCTGGTTTAGCTAGTGGACCAGCAGAGCCTGGCTGTTCAACTGCAAAATTGGCTGGAGAAGCTAGGATTGATTTTTAGCTGGTTAAGGTAGTTAATAAGCCTTGCTAGGTTAACTTGGATGATAGATTTTTTGATTAATAACATTCTTAATATTCGTACAATGCTGATAATGATTCTTAAAATCTTGTTCTCTCACATTTTCAGCAGTTGTGTGTATTATTATTTTTTTAAATCAACTCCTATATTCTGAATGTGGGTTTGCAATCTGTATTGTGTAGTTGGTTTCACAAATAACTCTTATGAACTGGTTCCTTTTCGTGACTTAAAAACATACAGCATGACCAGTTTAGTCCGATTCACAAAGAAAACACTCCTATAAACTTGTTATTTTTAATGAATCAAAAGCATACAGTGTGACCAGTTGAGTCTGATTTATAAACAAATAACTCCTATGAACTTCTTTTCTATTAATCAAAAACATACAGTGTGACCAATGTAGTCAATGTAGTTTTTTTGCAATCAAATATGTATAGCATGATCTGTGTAATCTGATTAATAAACAATGACTTCTATGAACTGGTTAATTTTAGTGGCTTAAAAAACATATATGTTTGTGAATCGGACAGCGTTGTTGTCCAATTCACCAACAAATTGCTTTTATGAGCCAGTTTTTTTTTAGTTGATTAAAAACATACAGCTTGAACAGTGTAATCAGATTTATCTCTTTTAAATTGAAAAACAACTCAGTTCCCTTTGATGGAATTGATTCCAAACTTTGGAATTGATTCTAGATTCTCAGTGATTGGAATGAATTCTTTTCCAAATCTGTTATATCCAGCATCCAAAAACCAAGCATATGGAAGTTTCCTCTGCAGGGTTTATAGTGCTTTATGCTGTCTGACCATCTGAGGTTTAATACACATGAAAAAGTGGTTACATGCCTGTAGACAGGTGGGCGTTTGTAGACAAAAAAAATATCGAAAAACTGCCTTGTCTTTGTTAATAATAACAAAGTCCATGGGTTTTTAGCATGTCCCAAAACAGCATGTTATCTATCAGAGCATGTATTTATAGTAAGCGTTTCCTGTGGATGTCTGCAGATCCTGATGGTGTTATTAGAAACCATAAAACACAGGCGTGTTTTATGCTCGTCTTTGAATCCTACATGAAAAGTGTTTTGTTGCTTGTGCTGTCTTTCTCCGAATTTGGTATAAAGTCTCACACTGTCACAAAGCCTCATGGCATGCAGGCTTTGTTGATGTTGTGCAGAAATAGGCCCTGGTAAATTGAGTTTTTCCTCCACAGGAAGAAAAGCACAGGCTATTTCCTCAGACGCCCTGGTGTGGGTATGTGAAGGTGGAGGGTGGTCCCAGACTTTGGTTCATCATCTGTCTGGAAGAAAAGAAAAATTAATGACTGTGGGAGAGTTCATTTCTCCTTTAACAATGAACAAATACAAAAAAATGCACATATATACATATATATATATATATATTTTTTTATAATAAAAATGCTTTAAAATATTTAATTTTCAATAATTGTTTATACTACTACTACTAATTATTATTATTATTAGTATAAGTATTCATAGTTAAAAAGATCATCTGCCAGCAGGGGTTGAATAGTTCATGCTAACTAGTTAACCCTTGACCTCTTGACTTAGTGAAGGAGATGGGATAACCAAATTAATAACCTGTCTTGACTATGTTGCAATTTGTTTTACAACTAACATGTGAATAAGTTTATTAATAATTATGAATATCTTTATCCTTTTTTTCTTCTTCCAAAAAACTGCTCAGACTTGACAACTGTAGTCTTGGTGGATCCAACAGGCTCTGAATGTTTTCTTTCACAGACTGAATTAAAGCCTGACCCAATTACCACAAAACAGAGAATCACTGGATCATCACTGAACAAAGAAGCCATTCACAGAATTATATTTTGAAATCTGAATGGAGAGTGTCTGCATTTCAGCCGGCATGAAAAGTATACGTTACCTGTCATTGACCATAAATGTCATGCTGTATTTCCATTCTGTTACCCTTAGCTACCTCTGTTTATATATATATATATATATATATATATATATATATAGGCAAATGTTAGATATTTATGTGTATGATCATTTTACCTATAGGTTTACAAGATTGCTAAATAATTAGTGTTAATAATAATAATAAAAATAAATGAAATTTTTTTTTTAAATCATATTATTTTTACATTTAGATTCTCTTATATATATATATATATATATATATATATATATATTAGTTACAGTATAATTCATTAGCAAAATGTAACTTTATTTTAAACTGTGCATTTATAATGTGATAAAATAGTATAGAAATGTAATGTTGGTTATTGGCAATAACATGAAAATAATTATCAGATTATTTTTATTGGCCATAATTGTAATATTAGTGCATCCCTAGTCTTGTATTATTCACTTGTATTATTTCATTTTGAATGGGCTTGGGTTGGATCTCTCTATTTGTCTTGTGCTGTTGCAGAGAAAGATAACAAAGATAACAGATATCTTTCATGACTACATTCTACGGCATAACATTTGAGGTATGGATGAGATGCTGCAATTTAGTATTACAACCCGAATTCCGGAAAAGTTGGGACGTTTTTTAAATTTTAATAAAATGAAAACTAAAGGAATTTCAAATCACATGAGCCAATATTTTATTCACAATAGAACATAGATAACGTAGCAAATGTTTAAACTGAGAAATTTTACACTTTTATCCACTTAATTAGCTCATTTAAAATTTAATGCCTGCTACAGGTCTCAAAAAAGTTGGCACGGGGGCAACAAATGGCTAAAAAAGCAAGCAGTTTTGAAAAGATTCAGCTGGGAGAACATCTAGTGATTAATTAAGTTAATTGATATCAGGTCTGTAACATGATTAGCTATAAAAGCTTTGTCTTAGAGAAACAGAGTCTCTCAGAAGTAAAGATGGGCAGAGGCTCTCCAATCTGTGAAAGACTGCGTAAAAAAATTGTGGAAAACTTTAAAAACAATGTTCCTCAACGTCAAATTGCAAAGGCTTTGCAAATCTCATCATCTACAGTGCATAACATCATCAAAAGATTCAGAGAAACTGGAAAAATCTCTGTGCGTAAGGGACAAGGCCGGAGACCTTTATTGGATGCCCGTGGTCTTTGGGCTCTCAGACGACACTGCATCACTCATCGGCATGATTGTGTCAATGACATTACTAAATGGGCTCAGGAATACTTTCAGAAACCACTGTCGGTAAACACAATCCGCCGTACCATCAGCAGATGCCAACTAAAGCTCTATCATGCAAAAAGGAAGCCATATGTGAAGATGGTCCAGAAGCGCCGTCGTGTCCTGTGGGCCAAGGCTCATTTAAAATGGACTATTTCAAAGTGGAATAGTGTTTTATGGTCAGACGAGTCCAAATTTGACATTCTTGTTGGAAATCACGGACGCCGTGTCCTCCGGGCTAAAGAGGAGGGAGACCTTCCAGCATGTTATCAGCGTTCAGTTCAAAAGCCAGCATCTCTGATGGTATGGGGTGCATAAGTGCATACGGTATGGGCAGCTTGCATGTTTTGGAAGGCTCTGTGAATGCTGAAAGGTATATAAAGGTTTTAGAGCAACATATGCTTCCCTCCAAACAATGTCTATTTCAGGGAAGGCCTTGTTTATTTCAGCAGGACAATGCAAAACCACATACTGCAGCTATAACAACAGCATGGCTTCGTCGTAGAAGAGTCCAGGTGCTAACCTGGCCTGCCTGCAGTCCAGATCTTTCACCTATAGAGAACATTTGGCGCATCATTAAACGAAAAATACGTCAAAGACGACCACGAACTCTTCAGCAGCTGGAAATCTATATAAGGCAAGAATGGGACCAAATTCCAAAAGCAAAACTCCAGCAACTCATAGCCTCAATGCCCAGACGTCTTCAAACTGTTTTGAAAAGAAAAGGAGATGCTACACCATGGTAAACATGCCCCGTCCCAACTATTTTGAGACCTGTAGCAGAAATCAAAATTGAAATGAGCTCATTTTGTGCATAAAATTGTAAACTTTCTCAGTTTAAACATTTGCTATGTTATCTATGTTCTATTGTGAATAAAATATTGGCTCATGTGATTTGAAAGTATTTTAGTTTTCATTTTATTAAAATTTAAAAAACGTCCCAACTTTTCCGGAATTCGGGTTGTACATAACCATAAGTAGTGTGGCCTGTTAAAGCTATGGCCTGACATAAGGAAACTGGTAATGCCTGTCTAACTGTCACTGCAAAGTTATACAGTGAAGACTAGCACTGTGTAATTTTCAAAACACACATGTATACACATGAGATGTAAACAGAGCATGAGCCCAAGCCACTGTGTAGGAGTTTGACGGCTGGCATATCTGCTTAGCAGGATAATGTGTAAACATATTTAAACACATACAAACATACACATGCCACTTTACATTTATTGCTTCCTGGAGGCAGTAAATAAAAGGAATTTCAAGAATTGTTCATACATAAATTAAATATTCATACAACGTTCAAAAGTTAAGGGTCAGTCTGATTTTTTGGAAAGAAATAAATACATTCAGTCTGAATATTTTTCTGTAAGATGTTAAATGAAACCATGCTGGCTTTTTCTGCTCCTGGTGAAGATATTAGTATGAGTATGACTTCATGGCTCGGTGCAAAAGATTTTCAGAGCTCTGTCATATTCGGTCATCTGGCTGTCTAATAAAGGCTGGATTTACTGCAGCAAGCTTCCGTCTGAAGCTGAAGAAGATGAGACAGTGGCCAGCAGGTGAATTTTGGTTTGTCTGCATATGGTTCACATCCATGAGTTTGGAAGTGTTTTGGACTGCATACTTGTGAGGTGTTCTTTGAAACGGACAAGTTGTTTTTTCCGGCAGTCTTCTTGGATCACATCCACCTTTCCATCCTGATGTTCCTTAGTGACCCAAGAATCAGTTTTTTTTTTTACTGGCTGTAGACAAAAAACAAAAACAAAAAAACTATTACTTCTTTAAAGGAATAGTTGACCAAAATTAAAATTCAGTTTTAATTTACTCACCCTCATGTTGATTCAAACCTATATGGCTTATAACTTATATTTTTTCTGTGGAGTCACATTGGCTTCCATAATAATGACAAAGACTACAGAAGTCAGTGGGACCTGAAACAGTTTGGTCACCTACATTCTTTAAAAAATCATATATTGTGTACCTGAGATTTTTGGGTCAACTATCCCTTAAATCTCTATTGCAAGCAGTTTTTAATCTTGACAAAATCTAATGAGACTAGTATTCTCTGTGGAATTTGGGATAGGACTGAAATGTAAGACTAAAAAAAAGGTTAAAGTGATAGTTCATCCAAAAATGAAAATTCTGTCATTATTTACCCACCCTTATGTCATTCCAAACCGTAAGACCTTCGTTCATCTTCAGAAAACAAAGATAATTTTACTACCATGTGAGCATATGACGAAGACTGACATGAAAGAGAAGAAAATGTTGAATAAAATCGTTATTTTTGTTTTCTTTGCACACAAAAGTATTCCCGGGGCTTCATATAATTAAGGTTGAACCACTGATGTCACATGGACTGTTTTACTAATGTCCGACTCCTTACTACCTTTTTGGGCCTTGAACGTGGTTTGCAGGGTGAGAAAGCTCTTGGATTTCCTCAAAAATATCTTAATTTGTGTTCCGAAGATGAACAGAGGTCTTATGGGTCTTATGGGTAATTAATGACAGGTCTTATGGGTCTTATGGGTAATTAATGACAGAATTTTCAGTTTTGTGTGAGCTATCTCTTTAAAAGCTGCAGAACCTCATCGCAGTGGGACAGATCTTGTTCTAAAGCTCAGATGACATGAAATTGTATGCAAATGTAAACTGAAGTTACATGTTGTTAAGCGCAAACCAGCAGCCCTGTCAAGCCAATGCAAGGTGCCGTTCGCTGACACTCCACATGTATGTTCATTAGACTTGCTAATCAGCCGGTGTAGCTGTGGAGCACAGCTACAGAAACATAATCAGCACCGAGGCTTCAGCTGCGCAGCTGAGCTGCAATCAAGAGACGGGTTTCATTACCTCCTTCCGTATTCGCCCTTTCATTTAGATTTTCATTTGGAGAGTGTTCTGGAACTGTTTAATTTTAGTTGATGAAATATATAAGTGGTTAGTTCTTGGCCTTGTAATCAGCACATTCAGTTTGCATATGGTTATCTTGCCAGTGGAGAGCCTCTCTTTGGTTATTTGGCCTAGTGTTATAGACCCACTCACTCAACAGAGAGTACGAGCTGAGCCATTTAGACTGATGTACTAACAGGAAATGCCTCGTTTTCTGTACTGTCAGTAAATTGTAGTTTTGTAGTGACCTTTTTTTTTTTTAAGAGAAATAGACCTTCTTGAATTTCTTCATCCATATAAGAAGTCAACAACAACAACAACAACTGTAGATTGTACGTGATTTATACAAAGCAATTCCATAGTTCTACCATGGTATATGTCCAAAACAACATGATGGAACTGTACCATGTAGTGCTGGGATGAAATCTCAATATTTTCAGCATTTTGACAATATATAGCAAGCTCTGTCGTGAAACTCTAGATGGCACAGGTCAATAGGTTCTAACTGATATCTGATATAACTCACATAAATCTGAAATAATCACATCATTATTCACATGGCACATCTGATTGGTTTCTTTGTGGGTAGAATTGACAGCTCAGTACTCACTACTCACAACTTATGAGTACTTTTAAATAAGCTACTCTTTGACTCTTACTCATGTAGTTTTTTCTTTTTCCGACAAGTACTTTTTACTCTATTCACACTACTTTTTTGGAGTGTAATGGTACTTTTACTTCAGTATATTTTTTCTGTACCCTTTCCACCACTGCTCCCCTTAGACAACCCTCTCTCTGTGGCCTTGGTAATCTTCAAAACTCCCCTTACTAGTTTTTAGTGGTCCCCTGGAGACCCTATCTAGACTGTGCTATCCCCCTGCTAGTGTTTCTGTGGTCCTTGTATTATCAGGCTAAAGTGTTGCTCACATAATATAGCTATCTGAGGGTAGCTGGGTTCTTAGCTTGTTGTGGATGTCCGTCTTTCATCTGAAACTGGGTTCCCCAGTACTGCCAAGCAATGTGAGCGGCCAGGGGTGTCAGTGGCTTGGCCTCTTTCTGAGGAAAGGTTAGATGTATGTCTATCACTTCCTTGGTGCTCTTTCACCAGATGGACAGGGATGTGGCATGGCATAGTTGGCATTTTGTTCCCCAAGAGGAGATGCTATGTCCCCTCACTGTTTCACGTCTCCTTCAGACAACTAAGTTGGTGACGTGTTCTGTAGGTGCCTTCTTTTACTTCCGGCCATTTGCCTATGACATCACTGGGTACGTGGGCCAATAGGATTAGAGTTTTTTCACACGTGCTTTTTCACACCAGTCCTGCTGGCAGCAGTCCCCCAAGTGTCCGCTAGAGGACACAGCGTCTTGTTCCCTCTCGGGAAACCATAGTCATATACGTAACCCAAGACATTCTTTCAGTCTTTGTTTGAACATGTACCATGTATTTAGCATGCATATTTAACAAATCAAAAATTTCAGAAATGAGCTTCTGATAGCCTTTTCCTCGCTCATATTAACAAATAAACAAGATGTACAACCGCAACTAAGATACCACGCTTTTATTTATCTAGCTTTGAGATGTTTATAATCCAGACATGACAGCCCAATTATCTCAGGCTGTTTTATAATAGAAGCACCTCAAAAAGTGTGACACAGTGATTCAGATAAGATGTGCATAGTTTAGCTTATATTGAAATGATTCCCCCTTTCATCATTCTCTGCTCCAAAAAGAGATCTTACCATGTGATAGGATTTATGTGTTTACTCAAATTTCATGCAAAGAGACTTGTGGACGCAGCTATTCATCAACCTCAGTGCTTGAGATTTACGATATCCATACTATGTTTTTATTTCAAGTCCTGTTTTGTCAGACCCCCAGTATTGTGGCCTCTACGGATGATCGTGTGCAAGAGGGAGAAAGTTTGTGGGTTATTTGCTGACTGTTTATATTCTCCTCTTTCCTGTGTCCCCATCAGGTACTTCTTCATCGCCTCAATCAGTATGCTGTGTCTAAAATTGATAAGAATATCACAGAGGAAACTGTCAAGGTGAGTTTAAGACACACTATTGGTTTTAGGGGTTTACATTCAAGCCTAAAAAAATAATATTTGTTAAAGGAATAGTTCATAAAAAATGTAAATAGTCATTTAAACACCTTAATGCCATTCAAAACCAGCATTAGTTTTTTTCTTCCATAAAACTCAAAAGGAGATGTTTAATAAAATGCCCAGGCTGCTCTTTTCCATGCAGTGAAAATAAATTAGCTTAAAAAAATGACAAAAAGCATCATTAATATGGTCCATAAGACCAGTATTGTTATTATAAAAAAATACTTTCCAGTAATTGAAATATAGCTACAATTAAATACAAATGTTAGATTAGAACTTAAACCTGAAACGTACAAATATTGCCTTGGCAATTTTAAGAAAAATAAAGTTAAATAAAATTAAAAAATAAAGATTACCAGATTACATTTTATAAATACTGTTTCAGTCTCTTCTTAAAAATTCTGTTAAATTCAGTATGTTGCTTGCTGTTTGCGATTATTTATAAAATGAACTAGCAATTCCTGAGTAAAAATAGGTTAGAACTAAATCCTTCACCATTTTTTTCAATGTAACTGAAAGTTTAAGTAATTAAATTACTCAAACTGAAATAAAAATAACATTTAAATAGAAAAAAACCTAATTAAAATGAGAAACACATAATTACTAAAACTTAAAAATATAAATAAATATTGAAAATATAAAAATAAATAATCTAGTTTTACATATTAACAAAAATTATGATATCCTATAAATTATACTAAAATAACATTGCATAAGACTTGTTCGCTATATTGTAAGCCTTTTAACAATACATTTGTGTGAGAAACAGACCAATATTTAAGTTGTTTACTTAACATCAGTGACATCAAACATAATTGGTTCTCTTCTGATGAATCACGACATGCCAGACATGAGAGGGAGCAAATTTACAAAATTTGTGTATTTATAATTTGCAATATGTGAACTATTTCTTTAAAGGTAGGTGAATGGCTGTAAACTCAACGCATTCTCAGTGGGACAGAACAGTGAGTGTAAACAAACTCAGACTGCGGTTTTGCATGTTTTAGATCATGTCTGAACATTCGAGTTTGAGGACATTTGTGCCAGATTCTCGCTCTCCAAAGGTCATTCAGAGGTCAGAGCTATTGAATATCTAGACTAGCACACAGCTTCCTTGTCTTCATATAGAGTGGTCCCAAAGGTTTTGGGACACCTAAGAGACCTTTAAAATGTCTGAATGTGATTCTATAAGGGATAAAATATCAAAATAAATGTCTTGATAATTGTCTTAAGTTTTGTGTTATATTTATTTAAAGTTACAGTCACTTCCAGACATCTTCAGTTTTCATCTTCAGTTTTTGCAGTGTATTATTAGTTTTCCAGATCCAGCCAATGCCCCACAGTCAGAAAGGCAATCTTTTCATGCGTTCGCCCCACAGGTGCTGTTTTCTAACCTGGAAGAGATCCTGTCTGTGCACAGGGACTTCTTGTCCATGGTCGAAGAGCTTCTGCAGCCCGACCCAAATCCCTATCATGAAGTGGGCCGCTGCTTCCTGCACTTTGTAAGTCTCTGTCTGCCATGCTCTCTTATTCTCACTGTATTACACACATCCTTGTTAAAACAAACCTTATCGGTTTAAGATGGTCTTAGTTGGCTTAAGCTGGACTCCCAGCATGACAGGCTGAAAAGTGACCAAAACCACTCCAAAATCAGGATCCAAAACAGGTCAGGGTGGGAAAGTACAGTACCTCAGGCTCGCTAAGTTTCCCAGCAGGGGCTATATATATACATATATATATTTATCAATTTATTTTTTTGAGGGTAGAACACTGCATGGGTGCTTTGAATGACGATGCTTTGTTATGCTAGCATTTAATCTGCCAATCTTCCTTCTGCCTCTGGATAAAACCTCAGAGACGCTGAAGGGCATGAAGAGTGTAATCTCAGATACTGGCCTGTATGTGACTGGCTGTGGCTTTGTGTCTGTGTTTTCCTCAGAGAGGAAGGTTTCAGATTTACGACGAGTACTGTGGGAATCATGAGAAAGCCCAGAGGCTTCTGCTGGAGCTCAATAAGATCAGGACAGTACGCACACTTCTGCTGGTAAGACACTTGTTGCCGCACTGTATATAATTTTTGTGGGAATTACAATATCCATGTATACTAGTTGCCATACTATTACAGTCATTTTTAAAGTAGTTAAGTTAGTTTTGCTGTGATAATCAGTGATAATCAGATTGCAAAGGCTGTGATTTAATTAAATAAATATATGCTCTGCATGTTTCAGAGTCAAGAGTGTTACTGTGTTCTTACACATGATCAGGTTATTATCTGCTTGAAATCTTTCAATTTTATTTTATTTTACTTTTCTTTACAAAATAAATGGCACTCTAACTGCTGCACCGGTTTTTGCAGTACTTGATTGTAGTGCTTTAAGTTTTTTTTTTTGTTTAGTTTATTTTGTTTGTTTAATTATTTTATATTCATTTGTAATAATTGTATTGTTTACCCTTCATTTGTATTAAAACACATGAATAAAGATGTTTTTGTTGGACACATTTCCTTAGTCCTGTCTCTGGACAGAGAGCTCATTAATAGGCATTGTTAATGGGCAGGACCGGGCCAAGGTCAGGTCTAACACTGAGGCTCCGGTGGCATGTGTTTGTAATATTATATCTTATGACCTCCTGTGATACATGGGAGCTCCTTGGAGAGACCGTCACAAATACATTTCCTCTGGCTGAGCTGACAGGAGTGTCCTTCAACACTCTGTCTTTTGTAATGTAATGCAAACAAGCGCTGACCCCTCTATAACACTAAAATACTTCCATACATTAAAAGACAAGCTGCACGCTCACATTTTTTATGCTTTATTTTGTGGATTTACTTTAGAAATTTCAAAGCTTGTATTTTTTAACATTTATTCCAGTGCCATTAATTGATCTATTACTGTCTCTTCCCAGTAATAGATTTTTTTGCTTTTATTAGGGGAATATGTTAGACATTAATATGTTTTATTAAAAGCTCTTTATGCTCTTAATGTTTGTTTGTGGTATTTTTGAAAATTAAGAAATGTTAATATAAGAACAGAAACATAATCACTTGTGTTCTTGAAAGTGTGATGTTGGTAACTTATATGGTAGGATTGTGAGCGCTCTTAGATTTATTGCTTCCTAAGTCTTTGAATTCATTCTGTGGTGGCTATACAGCTGTAATTGAATTTGATTTAATGCCAATTTTATAGCCATGACCTTGGTTGGAAACATGTCATCCCTCTGAGACTCAAATCCAAGTATAGAGTGTTATTAAAGACTGCACAGGGAAATTTCTGTCATTTTCTGACTTCTTTTGCTTGTCTGTCTCTTGAGAACTGCATGTTGCTGGGCGGCAGGAAGAACACAGAGGTTCCTTTAGAAGTCTACCTGGTTGCACCCATCCAGAGGATCTGTAAATACCCATTACTCCTGAGAGTAAGTACAAATTATGCAATTATAGACATATCAAACTACATTATAACATGACCTCATAATTTTTCATGAACGATAATTCCTGGAAATAATCTGGAATACATAATCATTTATATATATATACATATTTTAAGCGTATTTTAAAAAATATTTGTTTTCAAATGATTTAGAAAATATTTAATCATTACATATAAACCTATAAAACAAATAATTAATAAAGAGATATTCATATTTGGTATTCTAATCAATGTATTGCAATTTAATATACTTTTCATTTTTTATTTTATATAATATAAGCTTTGTCAGCTTTCACCCTCACAGCTCAAAAAAATTAAAAAAGTGAAAGGTCAGAGTGTTGCAATTATTTTGTTCATTTACATGGAAAATCAACAAGAATTTTACAAGTCATTATTTACACTCTGACTTTCATCTATTGCCAGACTCATAGCTAATGTTTCGTGGCTGTTCTTGAACCCAAAACATTGATTTTTAAACCATTTACTGTAAACACCCACAAGAGCTAGTTCATGTAATATTTAGCCGGCAGCCATATCACCCTGGAGCCCAAGACCGGTTTCCCACTGAAGCTAAGCAGGGCTGAGCTGGTCAGTACCTGGATGGGAGACCTCCTGAGAAAACTAGGTTGCTGCTGGAAGAGGTGCTAGTGAGGCCAGCAGGGGGTGCTCACCCTGTGGTCTGTGTGGGTCCTAGCGCCCCAGTGTAGTGATGGGGACACTATACTGTCAACAAGCACCGTGAGACGTTAAACCGAGGTCCTGACTCTCTGTGGTCATAAAAAATCCCAGCAAGTCTTTCGAAAAGAGTAGAGGTGTGACCTCGGCATTCTGGCTAAATTCGCCCATTTGCCTCTGACCATCATGGCCTCCTAACAATCCCCATATCTGCTGATTGGCTTCATCTGTCTCCTCTCCACCAGTAAGCTGGTGTGTGGTGGGTGTTCTGGCGCACTATGGCTGCCGTCGCATCATCCAGGTGGATGCTGCACACTGGTGGTGGATGAGGAGATACCCCCTGACTATGTAAGCGCTTTGAATGCCTAGAAAAGCACTATATAAATATAATGAATTATTATTATTATATGACCATAATTTCTGACATATTCACTGAGCTTCTCACAGTCGGAGTCGCCGCGGCCCCTCTCACTAAGTACCAGCGATAGGCATCTGTGGTTGCTCAGATATCTTAGACATGTAAATGTGAGCGCCAGAATTAAACTGATTAGGCAGAACACTTGTGTTTAGACTTGGTTTAGAGATTAGCATCTTCCTCAACACACCCCGTCTTGCAGTAGCAAGAACACTGAACATACTACAAACACAGTTTTAGCCATTATACTTCAAAAAACATAGCCTCCAGCTTTGGTAGCTGTTAAGTTAAGTTAAGTTCACTTCGTACTTATTCACGATGCGATCGTGCTTTGTTGCAATTATACCACTTTCTTTTCATGTAATGCTTGTTGTTTTTTTTTCTCCGTGGATGTTTAGGAGCTGTTGAAAGGAACCCCAAAGAAACACAACGACTACTTGATGGTGCAGGAGTCGCTGCAGGTGATGAAAGCTGTTTGCTCCAATATCAATGAGGCCAAAAGGCAGATGGAGAAACTGGAGGTGCTGGAAGAGTGGCAGTCTCATATTGAGGGCTGGGAGGTAAACACAAAAAAAAACCACACACTTATCATGATGGGAATCTTCATTTGAACTCCACTGATTCTAAACTATTAGTGGTACTTACTACAGCAAACGTAATGATTTGAAAAACAAAAAAAACATTTAACTCTTATCTATTATGGTTTGTTTACTCTTCTCTATTAGGGTTTGGTGTGCAACTCATCCTGCAAAGTTTGTGTTACGGACAAGAAGATATCTTAATAATTTTAATACTTTTATTTGGCAAGAATATCAAGGATTGCAACTGTTTTCAACATTGTAAAATCATGTGGCTTGTTGAAGAGATGTTGTAACGTCCGTAGTTGGAAAAAGGAAGTGACCAGGGTTGGGGCCCTATTTTAACGATCTAAATGCAAAGTGTAAAGCGCACTGCGCAGGTGCACTCAGGGCGTGTCCAAATCCACTTTTGCTATTTTAACGACGGAAAAATGGTTGGCGCATCCGGGCGCATGGTCTAAACGGGTTGTCCCTATTCTCTTAATGAATAATGGGTGTTTTTTGGGCGTAACGTGCAATAAACCAATCAGAGTCTCATCTTCCATTCCCTTTAAGAGCCAGTTGCGCTCGTGCCATGATGGGTTTGCTATTTACACAGCGGAATTTGGCAAGCGCAAAGACAGAACGCGTCTCCGAGATGAAACATAGATAGCCTAACTCTGATACATGCGATGACATGTAGGCATTTATATATATATATATATATATATATATATATATATATATATATATATATATATATATATATATATATATATATATATATATATATATATATATATATTTAATTAGCCTACACAAAATTCTTATGCATTGCAATCCTTTGATTTTAATATTTGCCATGTTTATATGCTGCTGTGCGTCCCTGTGTTTAATAAGCAGTGTGTACGCGCGTTGCGGACCCGCCTGTACTAACACGCTCTACAAAGAAACAAAGAAAAAACATTGCGCCAGACTTTAGTCCAGGTTTGAGCTGGTCTATGGCGCAGTCTATTGTCAGCTCCTTAAAATAGCAACGCGCCAACACTGCGCCTGAACACGCCTCTTTTTTAGACCAGCACGCCCATGGGCGCAAAAATAAGCGCAAATGCATTTGCTAATTAAACGACTTGGCGCTGGACAGGAAAATGCGAATGGCGCTGGACTAAAACTAGCAAACACACTTGCGCTGCGCCTTGCGTCGCATTGTGCCAGGTGTAGTATAAGGCTCTTGGTGTTAGGAGACCGTGCAACTCTCCCAGACAATCAAAAATATACAAAAGGCAGGAGCTGGTTGCTGAAGCCACGTCCACCTAGCTTCGAAGGCAGTGTCAGCAGCGGCAATCCACCTGTCACTCAAGTGGCCATGCCCTTAATTATGCAGAACTTTAAGGCTTAATATAATTTAAACGGATGAGTTATAAAAAAATTCACAGTTGTCATGAAGGGCAAAATTAGCTATATAGACCAAAATCATTTATTGAACCAGGCTGTTAACATGTTTTAATTCTGCTGTAAAGTTGGGCATTTTAACATGGGGAGTCTATAGGACTGACTTCCTTTTGCAGCCAGCCTCAAGCGGCCAGTCGATGAATTGCTGTTTTAGTCACTTCCTTGTTGGCTTCACGAGAGAGAGCGGGAGGATGCATGTATGTTTTTAATTTTTTAATTTTTTATTGTATGTTTTAGCCCTGATTCCCTTCCATAAACATTATAAGAGTGATAGACTGCAACGTTTCAGTTAAAAATCTTGGTTACAAAAGACTTCTATTTCAAATAAATGCTTTTCTTTTGAACTTTCTAATCAAAGAATAAAAGAAAATGTGTTACCATTTCAGATTTGACATTATAGGAATAAATAAGATTTTAAAATATATTTAAATAAAATTCAAATTTTAATATATCCCAATATTACTATCACTATATTTGATCAAATAAATGCAGCCTTGGCGAACATAAGACAACTTCTTTAAAACATGAAAAATCTTTAGACCCCAAACTTTTGAATTGTAGCTTATTAGTCTCATTTGCATATGTACATATTCAAATGTATCACATGAAAACGTTTGATGTTTGGAAGCAGAGACATCAAACTTGGTGTGACATACAGTAATATGGGAACATGAATGAGATTTGAAAATGATGGCACTGAATAATGACTAGTATTTTCCTCAATAAATCCTAGCATATGATGTCAGAACATTTGGGGTGTAGGAATCAAATAGTCTAATTTTACAGTGCTTTTAGGGTGTTTTTTTGCCATTTTGGAGTTTGACAGTCTTGGTACCATTCACTTTCATTGTATGCCTAATAAATATTTTTATGTTCCACAGAAGAAGGAAATCATGTAGGTAGAGCAAATGATGGCACTTTTGTTTAATTTAATTTATTTATTTATTTACGATTTCAACAGAGTCCAGAAGTCTGGGTGGCACTAGACTGAGTTAACACTTGTGGTCAGTGTGATAACCATGAAAGTCTCTCAGACGACTGTTGAGTTTAACTGTCTCACGTACATCATCCTGTAGCACTCAAATTTAGCCTCAACCCTGTTTAATCTCAGAATGAACACTTCATAGCAGGCTTTGGATCTATTTTTAACAGTATTTTGCAGATGGCGATACAGAGGACAGCGTTCATGCTTACATTCTTTTGAATCTGTTTACCCATCTGCTTCGTGAATCACTGACTCATATCATATTCAAGAATGCATGTTAATGAATTTGTAAGCAGTCGTAATAAGTTCAAGTCTCACATGTATAGAGATTAAACAGCTATGACCACAACTATTTTTATACGAAGTGAACTTTTGCATTTGATCCTAGCAGCCTTGCACATGTCCTTGTGTTTTAAGAAGAAATTTAGCAAAACAAAGTTTTGTTGTTTTAGTATTCAGGGTGCGTGTTGAAATGATCCTAGCCAGGTTTCTCTGTCCAAATCAACCATTATAAAACATACCACACAATGAAAAACAGGCGGTCAGATTTTAAAAGGGAAATATAGTGGAATGTTTTAGAACAGACAGACATGGGTTTCGAAAATGATGTTGACTGAATTTTGCTTTAAGATCTACAATTTCCCTGCAAGATTGTTTCTGTCTGTAACACATATCTAAGTCCGTCACACCCTTCTGGTAGGCGAGAAATTATATGCATTTGGTCTGTGTGGCCAGAGCTGTCACTTTATAATATTATGGGGAACTTTATGTGCACCATTTAGTGGTACGTACTGTTCGGAGTGCAGTGACCATTCCAAAACCGCTTTAATGAAGGACACGGTGACCTTTTGGAAGCAGTTGCTATTTCTGTCTTAGCCTTTTGTGCTTCATTACTGGCCTTTTGCTTTCCTGTTACTTCATGTCCAGGAAACAAGGCCTTTGATTGGATGCACACCTACAATGAAAGCAAAGAATCTAAGATTTGCTTCGTAATCATGAACTCATTAAATGTGAAATACATCAGTTCATTAATATGTGTTCTGGATTTGAAGGAAGAGGAAGAGGTTATCTGCTCTCACAGGCTGTGGGTGGAGATGGGATCAGAGAGAGTAGTTTTTCCACAGTAGAGTCCAGAAACGGCTGGTTGTTCATTGTTGTTGACCTCCGTCGCAGCTGTGTGTCCTTCACAGCAGGTCTTATGAAGCAGTATTCATGATACTTTACGGACTAAGAACACTCTGGGAAACAAGACAAAGTGTGGGACATTGCAGTATAAGGGATGGACCACTTCCATGAACAAATAAAGGGGAAAATGTAAGGCTTTATATGGCAGCTGTAGAACAGGGAATACAATTTTTAGAAGTTAACTAATCTAAAACCATAAAAAAAACTTGTTACTTGAAACAAAATAAACATTAACTGAAATAAAATATAAAATAAAAAGTGTACATTTTATTTTAGATATTTGCCAATGCAACATTCTCAGTTTGATTAGTTTGACTTTAACTACTAAAATAACTAAAACTAAATATAGCACTAATAATAAAAAAAAAAAAAAAAAAAAAAAAAAAAAAAAATATATATATATATATATATATATATATATATATATATATATATATATATATATACACACACACACACACACACACATACATATACATACATATATATATATATATATATATATATATATATATATATTACAATGGAATTATGCTAATTAAATCAAATTTAAAATATTAACTATAATATAAACTATAAAACTATAATCTGTACTAAAATAATATTGACTCTTCTTTCAAAACCAGCTGGACTCAGATTATTTTATTTTAATAAAAATACATTTAAATAAAAAGTATAACCATTTATTTCTGGCAAATAAAAATTTGTTACAAAAAAAATACAATTTGTTTTTATTATTACTATTATTATTATTATTATTACTTTTTAACCTTTTTTGCTCTATTTTCCACACTCAGGGCTCCAACATCACAGACTGCTGTACGGAGATGCTCAAGCAGGGAGTTCTGTTGAAGATATCTGCAGGGAACATCCAGGAACGCATCTTCTTCCTCTTTGACAACTTGCTGGTGTACTGTAAAAAGAAGAACAAGTGAGCTTTCACTTTCACCTGTCAAATCTTTCAGCTGCCAGCTGTGTTGGTTTTTAATGAGATAACGGAGAAGCTCAGAGTTATGGTTCTGTTCTTGCACTCTGTTACAGGCGTTTAAAAAACAGTAAGACGGCCAATGAGGGTCCTCGTTACCTGTTCAGAGGCCGGATCAACACAGAGGTCATGGAGGTGGAGAATGTGGATGATGGAACAGGTGTGTGTTGCTCATCCTCATGCCATTACAAATCAATATCAGTGTTTAACTATATGAAGCTAAAAGAAAACAAGAAATGTTGCATTATATTAAATATTGACTCAATGTATTAATTATTGTATCGGAAATTCATGGCATCTTTAAATGGATTTTTATTTTTCATTACAGAGATAGCATTAATTATAGCAATTCAACATTAAAAGCCATATATGTGTGTGTGTGTGCATATACTGTATGTATATATATATATAAATTAGTGCTGGGCAACGCTACAATTTTTTAATATTTCGCAATTAATCGCATTGTTATGAACGAAACGAATAATTCAAATTCAAAACTTGTGTATTATGCACTATTTTCATTTTAAAGTACTTCTATAAGAACAAAAGTACAATAACATTTGGTTTGCAAACACTTTCAACAAGGTGCTTTTTTTACAGCAGTATTCCTTTTACATAGTAGCAGTTCAAATATTTATTGTATAAACTTAACTTATAACATTAATGTAATATATATATATATATATACATACATACAGTACAGACCAAGATTTACACTGAAGGCATCAAGACTATGAATTAACACATGTGGAATTATATACATAACAAAAAAGTGTGAAACAACTGAAAATATGTCATATTCTAGGTTCTTCAAAGTAGCCACCTTTTGCTTTGATTACTGCTTTGAACACTCTTGGCATTCTCTTGATGAGCTTCAAGAGGTAGTCACCTGAAATGGTCTTCTAACAGTCTTGAAGGAGTTCCCAGAGATGCTTAGGACTTGTTGGCCCTTTTGCCTTCTGTCTGCGGTCCAGCTCACCACTAAACCATCTGGATTGGGTTCAGGTCCGGTGACTGTGGAGGCCAGGTCATCTGGCGCAGCACACCATCACTCTCCTTCTTGGTCAAATAGCCCTTACACAGTCTGGAGTTGTGTTTGGTATGAAGGTAAATCAGTAGCAAAACTCGAGAGGTTGAAGATCTGATTGTGAGAACTTGTCATATTAATATTTGTATTTGTAAGTAAAAATTTACACTCACAGCTCTGATGTGAAAAGCTGAATCTTTCAATTTGCACACATAGACAATGATCAAAACACCCGTGTTTTGAATTGGAAGTTGTAGATTAATAGATACAAATGTGTAGAATGACATTCACACAAAGAAAAGGACATACACACATGTTTACGACATATTTACTTTTGCACTTTACTTCAGTTTCGCTGCACAACGTCAAGTCGGCACTTACAACCTCTCAGATCTGGAAGTACAAGTTCAAATCCTAGCGCTCTGACTTTTGCTACTCTTTTTGCCGTATTCTGTTGCAAAACTCATTAGTGCACTTGTATATGCAGATGTGAGAGAGCAGAGCTGGGGGCGGGGCTTTGGTGCAAATGAAGACATTTTATTGGTCGATGCCCGACCAATAAACAACGCCAATTGTTTTCACTGAATATCCTTAGCTTTGACAGGATTTTAAGACACTGCATTCATTTTGCCATTCAGGTATTATCTAGTAGACAAATAATGCAACATATTTTATATGTATATCCCACTGCATATTACAGAGTAAACTCGCTGTACCAGAGCATGCTTTGATCTCACCGCCACGCGGTCACGTGGTTCATGGAGCTATCAATAGTACTAAACTAAACGTTTTGTCAATATGCTTGAAATGTATTAATTGGGACAGACAGCAGTTTCATTATATTTGCAGCGATTTCTAGTAATTTGCAACACTTAAAGTTCATTGATTATGCATGGATAACTACGTTGACTAATGACTATGCGTTACAATAGCATTTTATACTGGAAAATGGAACAGCATTATGTTCTCATACTCCTCCTTGGCAGTTAAAATGTGACTAAACAAGTAAGTGTAACTTTTAACCAATAAAATAACTGTACTACATGTTAACTCAGTCCTGTTTAGTTAATTTGAAGAGATCATGGTACTAAATAATATGCGCAATAATTATGGTCCATGAATGACCATTTGAAATATAACATTTTCTAATATGGTTATTATTTATACTACAATAACTGTAGTATTTAGGTTTAAATTCCAGTGCAAAGAGGCACGCTTTAAATTAGAGGCATTTGGTGGCCAGAAAGATAATATTCATATGCAATTCCATTGCTTAAACACTAGATGGCCTTGTTGATGTTTAATAAATACATGTATTTAGCTCTACTAGTTGTTCAAAACAGTATTTCTGATCATAAGTGCTTATTTTTAGGTTTTGCTGTTTAATGTACATTTAGACATTATTAAACACTCGATTTTTATATAAAAAAAAAAAATAATAATAATGTTGCATTTAAAAAGGTTCATTACTGACAAGCAAATTAGGAATTTAACCCAATGAAGAAGTTAAAATTATTTTTACTAAACATAAAAATAATAAAAACAGCATTCTATTGCAACTCTGGTAGAGTGATATGCAGTGGGATATACATATAAAATATGTTGCATTATTTGTCTACTAGATAATACCTGAATGGCAAAATGATTGCAGTGTCTTAAAATCCTGTCAAAGCTAAGGATATTCAGTGAAAACAGTTGGCATTGTTCATTGGTCGGGCATCGACCAATAAAATGTCTTCATTCGCACCAAAGCCCCGCCCCCAGCTCTGCTCTCTCACATCTGCATATACAAGTGCACAAGTGAGTTTTGCAACAGAATACCACAAAAAGAGTAGCAAAAGTCAGAGCGCTAGGATTTGAACTTGTACTTCCAGATCTGAGAGGTTGTAAGTGCCGACTTGACGTTGTGCAGCGAAACTGAAGTAAAGTGCAAAAGTAAATATGTCGTAAACATGTGTGTATGTCATTCTACACATTTGTATCTATTAATCTACAACTTCCAATTCAAAACACGGGTGTTTTGATCATTGTCTGTGTGTGCAAATTGAAAGATTCAGCTTTTCACATCAGAGCTGTGAGTGTAAATTTTAACTTACAAATACAAATATTAATATGACAAGTTCTCAAAATCAGATCTTCAACCTCTCGAATTTTGCTACTGATTTACCTTCATAGTTTGGGGTCATTGTCCTGTTGAAAAATAAATGATGGTCCAACTAAACGCAAACCGGATGGAATAGCATGCCGCTGCAAGATACTGTGGTAGCCATGCTGGTTCAGTATGCCTTTAATTTTGAATAAATCCCCAACAGTGTCACCAGCAAAGCACCCCCACACCATCACACCTTCTCCTCCATGCTTCACAGTGGGAACCACATGCAGGCTTGATGAGCAGAAGAAACGTCTTTCAAAAACATTAAAAATAGTAATGTTTCCAAACTTTTGGTCTGTACTGTATATATATATATATAAATATATATAATATATATACAGTTTTTTAAATTTTTATTTTAGATATTTTTTACTTTTTATGTTTTATTTCATTTATTTGATTGTTTATTTAATGTAAATGTTTTAAAAGTTGTTTTTAATGTAGTTTTAGTTAACTATAATACCCCTGACTATGGCTATTTAATTGTTTTTTTTTTATGAAAGTAATTGGGTACTAGGGCTATTAAGCTCTAAAAGTGAAAAGAAAAGAAAAATACCACCATAAAAGTGGTTCATATAAGTCATGTGACAGCAAACAGAATTGGCTTTAGAAAATCCATCCATTAGTTTTAAAATAACTGAATAATCTTTGCACCCTCAGGGGGAAACTACACTAAACTCTATACAGTGGATCTATAGCACTTCATAGTTTCAAAGCGAGTGGGGTAAAGTGTTTAACTACTTTAATAGCTAAAGGTTAGAAAAATGTCATTTTCTGGGCAGGATGACAAGTGCTTGAATGAACTCTTGAGTGGAGTGTGTTTTGGCGATGGAGAAGCCCTGATTATCAGTTATATTTGTAGAAGCAATCATTTGCTCCCTGGCAGACTTAATATCTGGCTGCTCTGGAGATGGATGGGTTTCAGTCCATGGAATCTATACAAAGCCAGCACCGCTGAATTTGCTTGCGGGTGTTTTCCCATTCTCCCCAATGGCTCCGTGTCAAATCCAGACATAAACTATTATTTGCGTGTAATGAAAGCTGTTAGGTTGATGGAGACTTCCTGTGCGCAGCTGTAAAAGTGCACTCTAAGCCATAGATGGAGAGTTTCTCTTTGATTTGCATTTCAGTTTAAATTATAAAATAATATTCAGGTAAAAGCTCATAGTGTTCTGTTATAATTAATAAAAAAAATTGCAAGGGCTAATGAAGTGGTTTTACAACTGATAGGTCTTTATATGGAAGTTGAGAGCTATTGGAAATTGATTTGGTTGAATTAAAGGAAGATGTTGACGGTTTTGTCATTATCCCACCAGCGGTCATACAGATGGATGCCTGTAATTTATCCAATTCCTGTGCTGAATTGAGATGCGTAATCATTGCAACTCACAGGCCATTCATGGGGGAAGGAAACACAGGCGCCCAGATTGACTGATTATGGTTCCGAACGAACGGCCCATTTCTATTGCATGAGAAAAGAAACTGATGAATACATCTCACCTTATTTGTTTTTTGCACAAATGCTGTGTTTGTTCTCATTGGTATTTCAGAATTAGGCTCTGTCGGATCTTGCTTGTTGTAACATGCATTGTTTCACTTTATGTAATAAATTAACTTTATGCAAAAATTTTAGGGCATAACAGATTTACCATACATAAACCTAAAGATTTTCAGACAAAAATACAATACATGACAAAACATTCAAAACAACCATTTTATAATATTAAAAATAATAATAATAATAATGATAATAATAATAATAATAATAATATTTTATTGATTCATTTACTACTATTTTTTGAACTATGTATATATATATATATATATATATATATATATATATATATATATATATACACGTTTATATACAATAAAATAAAATCATCTAACAACAAACCATTATTATTATTATTATTATTATTATTATTATTATTATTATTATTATTATTATTATTATTATTATTATTATTTTTATTATTATTCATTTAATACACAAGTTTCACAATTTTAGTTGAATTACTGAAATAAATGAACTTTTCCTCAACATTCTAATTTATTGAGAAGCACCTGTGTACACACACACACACACACACACACACATATAATTTATTAAATAATTACAAATTATTAGAAATGCATTAATACTAATACTATATTATTATTATTATTATTATTATTATTGCCAAATAATGTCTTTATAATAAAATATCATTTAAATAATTGCTTTATTTACAATTAATCATCATGATAATGACAACCCAACTTGCAAAGTAAAGAGCTGTACAATGTAGAGAAGTACTTATCCCAAAACAATGCATGCAAATGATTAAAACACTACACACTGTATTGTTTGAAAGTTGCAAAAGAGTTCTAAAGGATTTTGTTCCTTTGAGACATTGATGCAATCAGTGCTTCAAGATGGCTTTTAATTCCTGCCTGTTCTTCAGGACTGTTCAAATAGCATGTCGATTCTTCACGGCCTTGTAATTAGAGCAATCGATTCATCGCCTGCCTGTGATCTATTTCATTCATGGGCTGTTTTGTTTGTTGCCTGTTTCATGTGAGAATGTTTCACTTGCTCTGAACTTTACTGCTCTCATGCGTTGTTCACACTGCTTTGTTTATGGCCAAGAACATCCATTTTGTCATCTGGATCGCTTTGATAGATAGCCTGGCATACAAATGTGGAGGGAACGCAAGAATGCGAAACGGAGAACATTGCTGGTTATGCCACATGTACACAAACGGGCCACACAGACAAAAGAAAATATGTTTTGGAAAATCCAAGGAAGTGGCCTAGGAGAGCTATAAAGGCGTCTCTAACAGGCAGACATTGATTACTTGTGTGTGTTATTCCTTAGCGGATTACCACAGCAGCGGGAACATTGTGAACAACGGCTGGAAGATCCACAACACAGCGAAGAACAAGTGGTTCGTCTGCATGGCGAAGACGCCTGAAGAGAAGCAGGATTGGTTGGAGGCCATTTTAAAAGAGAGAGAAAGACGAAAAAGTGAGTGATGTAATAATACCTGCTGAAATAATATATATACATTAGGCGCATTAAGTGTACTACTAGTAAAAAAAGTCTTAAATTGTTATTTTAATGGTCAGATTTTGTAATTGCAATTGTTTTGTAATTATTATTCTTTATTTTTATTAATAATATTATCTTTTAATTTAATATTATATTATATTATATTATATTATATTATATTATATTATATTATATTATATTATATTATATTATATTATATTATATTATATTATATTATATTATATTATATTATATTATATTATATTATATTATATTATATTATATTATATTATATTATATTATATTATATTATATTTTGACATATTGGACCCTGAACTTAATGTAGAATCAGTATAAAGAAAATATATAATAGATAATATCTATATAATAGCAATATAATAGCACATTTTTACAAAGTTATAATAAAGTCAGTATTGTCAATACTAATACAGATTCCACTATTAAATTTATTTTATTTTAACATATAATAGAGATAAACATCATAACTTATTTACAATAATTTACATTTTATATATATATATATATATATATATATATATATATATATATATATATATATATATATATATATATATATATATATATATATATATATATACGTATACAGTATTCATATATATGTATATAAATATAAATGGAAATATTTACAGTAAGGTTCCATTTGTTAACATTAATTAACTACAGTAGTTAACATGAATGACACATTATATACAGTACACAGTAAACACACACACACACACACACACACACACACACACACACACACACACACACGTACTTACACTGTGCTAAATATACAACACATAAACATATACAAACATTCTGAGTAATTCTGGGTGCAATCTCTATCTTATTTGCTTTTCCAGCTTTGAGACTGGGCATGGAGCAGGACACCTGGGTGATGATATCTGAGAAAGGCGAGAAGCTTTATAACCTCATGAGTAAACAGGGCCACCTGATTAAAGACCGAAAGCGCAAACTTACCACCTTCCCCAAGTGCTTCCTTGGAAGGTAGGTCAGCAAGAGCCATCTCTCTGTGCTCTGTCGGTGTGTGGATAATGGCTGTAATAGACTCCAGGAGAGATTACACTAGGGGCCAGGGACCTGTAGTATTACGGATGTGTGAGTGACATCCTGAGAATGAGAGTGTGTAGCTGTGGAAGTGACTGTAGTGACCGGAGCACATAACATTTCATGAACATCGTAAATAACAGAGCAGTGCAGTATAATAGAGTTAGAGATGAACAGCATTCGGGTGATCAGATCTTAGGCTACTATACATGATAAATAGATCTCAAACACTATGTCAGGATCACTTTTATTATCCGTCCATTTCTGTTCTTTTAAATCTGTCCTTTCTATAGAGTCCATCTGTCTTTTGTTCTAGAATGTAACATGAAGTTTAGTATCAGCCAACCAATCATAAACTGCCTTAATGTTTGCCTCATTAAATATTCATGCTGTACGTTTACATTCAACAGTTTAGGGAAACAGTTACAGCAAACGTGAGATTTAAACCAGAGTAGATTTATCTGGCAACATTTACATATATTTAGACAAACAGGTATTAAAACAAATCCACATGATAAATCCCTCATAAATATGCAAATAAGAAGGTTAACCCAGGGTTCTCACATGAAACCTTTGAAACTGGCTACTCAAAGAATTAAGAACTAGGAAAACATTAAACCAAATAACCCAGGATTAAGTTAACCTAGAGTTTAGAATATTGACTTAAAAAGTTTTTTTCAACGACATAGAAAGTTTCTGCACAAGTGATCATTGTTTTGAGTTTGATTTGCTAGAAATATTGATGCCTAGCTTTGAAGATGTAAGTGTCTGCATTACACTGAGGAAATCCTCAGGCTGAACTCAGATTAACTCAGATCGACTGGCAATCCAGAAGTCTCTGCAGCTGGCATTCATAATTGAAACCATTTGAGATGTCAATACGACAACACCCCCATTCACTAAAATAAGACAGGATGCTGTGACACTCAGCCACTCATATAATGCCGTTTTTGGTTGGGATTTACCTGTTTAAAGGAAATGATAATAAAACAGGCTCCTGCTTATAGTTGTGGCCAGATTCTATTGTAAAATTATTTTTTTCCCCAGACAGCACACAGACAGTGAGGTCTGGAGCGGTAATGGATTCATTAAGGATAGAGATCACAGACAGCAGATCATGTTCATGAGTGGGTGGTTTGTGCGTCTCTGTTTATATAATATCTAGTGAAAATATACTGTATCTCTTTCTGGATGAATGTGCTGTAGTGATCTGACCACCGGTTCCTGTTACTATTTTAAAGCGTGATTCACAGCCAGTAATATTTTTGACCAATCTCATCTCTGTTTGCTTCATGTATCTCTATGCTCTCACTTTTTTAACATAATTCCACTCTGCTCTGCTTTCATATAGTTCTCACCTTGCAATAAGTGTCTCTGTCTTTGCTTAATCTCTTGAGTATTGAATTTTTAGAAAATGATAGCTCTTAATTAACAAACAGACTTCATTAAAACACTTGCTTTAAGGATATTATTCACTATATTTAATTAAACTCCATTTTTTTAGATCAAGCTGTTCAAAGAAATTATGTATTTTCTTTTGTTCTCACTCAGGACTAACAAACAGCATTTAGCAGATGCTTTTATCCAAAACAATTTACAGTGCGTTCACATTTATTAGTGTACAGTATGTTACCTAGGCATCCATGATTGATTGATTGAAGGATTGATCTCAGTTTTAGTCAATATTGGATATTTATCAGGTGATGTTCATTATGGACTTTTCCTCTTTTATTATTAACAATAATGGTGATTTTCTATCTGCACATGTAGAATTATTTTCTGTGTTTGTTAGAACCAGTAATTTTCATCTCACAATAATCTGAGAAATACTACCTTTATTATAATGAGAATTTATTATTTTGTTCATATATTTTTTTCCGATAGCATATTTCATAACAAGTATTTAACTATATCCTATAGTACATATTGTAATACTATGATGCTTAAATTCACGCTTAGTTAATATATATATATATATATATATATATATATATATATATATATATATATATATATATATATATTAACACTATATCACCAATTCTACCAATAGTTCCATGTGCCACTTGAGCTACTGGAACATTTGTGTTTCTTGATTAAAGTCTTTGTGATCTGGTGGAATTAATTTCAGTAAACCGTGGTGTGATGTACAGTTCAATTGTGCAGAAATTCAGGTAACAATTTGAAAGCAATTACCAAAGTGACAGAGGAATGACAAACCCTGCATTATTTCCTGTCTTTTCACTCTTTCTCTTTCTATCATTGTATCTAATTCTGTCACAGAGGCTGTGCTGATGTTATACTCTACATTTGTACATTCTGTCTTGTTCTGTGTTCATCTTTCTTTATCCATTTCGTTCACTGCCATTTTTCTCTTTCTGTTTCTATCTCTTTATATCCATCATTCATTCAGTCAGTGAAAGTGCATTATCCAAACTTAAATGGTTGTAATTCACGAATGCTTTGGAATACAGACCTAAGGTTGGTATCATTTTAGAGAAATTCTGTCTTCTAAAACCTCAGAGGTCTACTGGAGTCTGAGATGTTTCTCATGCTGTATCACAGTCAGGTTCCATAGACTCTGGGAAGAGCCGCAGGATTACACTGGTGGAGCTTGCCATGTTCGTTTTGGTTTTGTGGAGAGGTGGATGGGAAGGAGAGCCGGGAAGAGTGCTGGGAGTAGAATCAGATATCCTCCACTGAGAAAGTGGCTTTACCCAGCAAAATTACAAAATTATACAGGGCAGTCAGTTAGCTTTATCAGGAGAAAAAGATTTAAGAAACCAGACAAAGATTGAAAAAGAGTAGGAGAGAAATACAAAAGGAGTAAAAAAAATGTTATTCTAATCTCTCCATTGTAAAGGGGATAAATGGATAGATTCATAGATGGATGGATGGATAGATAGATTGATAGATGGATAGTAAATAGATGTGTAGAAAGAAAGAAAGTGACAGTGGAAAGAAGACATAAAGAAAGAAAGAAAGAAAGAAAGAAAGTGACAGTGGAAAGAAAGAAAGAAAGAAAGTGACAGTGGAAAGAAAGAAATAAAGAAAGTTACAGTGGAAAGAAAGAAAGAAAGAAAGAAAGAAAGAAAGAAAGAAAGAAAGAAAGAAAGAAAGAAAAAAGAAAGTGACAGTGGAAAGAAAAAAAGAAAGATAAAAAAGAAAGTGACAGTGGAAAGATAGAAAGAAAGAAACAGCTTAATGAAAGAAAGAAAGAAGTGACATTGGAAAGCAAGAAAAAAAGGAAAGTGACAGTGGAAAGAAAGAAAGAAACAAAAGAAAGAAAGAAAGAAAAAAGAAAGTGACAGTGGAAAGAAAGAAATAAAGAAAGAAAAAAGAAAGTGACAGTGGAAGGAAAGAAAGAAAGTGACAGCGGAAAGAAAGAAAGAAAAAAAAGAAAGACTTGACTTTTAAAACACGTTAATTATATAAATCAATACAAGTTTAAAACAAATCCTAACCAAACATCAAAATAATTAAACCATTACCAATTAAAAACCAAATTGCCTGAATCACACACAGTCACCAAAGCCCCCCCAACACCCCATTTCCATTCAAAATAAAGAACATTATAAGTATATTCAATCACCACTCTTGACTCTACTAAAGACTTAAACAGTTACTATATTCACATTTTCACCAGAATTTTTACACCGATGAGACTTTCAAATAACAAGTTTAGCTTGTCCTATTAAAAATGGGCAAGTGTACACTGTTGCTACCAAGACCTTTTATATCTGCAACCCAGAATAAATAAACTGTTGGTAAATGTAAAACCCAATCTTACAATCATTTTCTCCAATACTGAAAATAAGTCTAAAACACTCACAAAACATATGAAACACATTGTCAAGAGCATTACAAAAAGGACATACTGGCAAAACAGTCTCGTTAATTTTAGACACAAAAGAGTTTGTGGCTATAATACAATGTAGTATCCTCCACTGAATATCCCCACATCTCTTAGAGATAGGAGGCTTATACAGCAACCTCCATGATGGATAGATCTCATCTGAAAGAGAAAGACAAGACCTCCATTTTGTATCTGGTCTTTGCTTTAACTGGCAAAAGAAAGAAAGAAAGATTATAATGGATTTTGCTATATATAATTTAATTTAACATATAATTTGTCCGTCCCTCTTTGTTAGTCCTCACATTATTTCTATGTCCTCTGTCTCTCTCTTCTTAGTGAGTTTGTTTCGTGGCTGATGAAGATCGGAGAGACCAATAATCCTGAGGAAGGGGTTTATTTGGGCCAGGCTCTTCTGGAAAACGGCATCATCCACCACGGTTAGTTCCATTTCCATTCTGTGCCATCATTTCTATTTTAACATATATGCTAAACTTATAAATATGAGAAAATGCAATACACTATATTGAACTAAAGGGCGTTGGTCGTCAGTCAAAACCAGTGTGCCTGATTATCATCAAGTTCATTTCATGCCTGCTTACTCAAATAGTAAGTTGAGTTTTCATCATCACTGTTTGTGCTTTATTAATATGTTAAAGGTAAAGTCCACCCAAAAATAAAATCCTGTCATGATTTACTCCCGCTCATGTCATTTTAAGTCTGTATGCAACACAAAAGAAGAATATTGGTAATCAAACAGTTTTGAGTAACTATTGGGTCCCTATTGTATTTTTGCCAATAAGGAAGTCAAAGTATTTGGTTACCAACAATCTTCAAAATTTAGTCTTTTGTGTTCCACAGAAGAAGAAGAAAAAAGTCATACAGGTTTGGAATGACATGAGTGGAAGCAAATTATGACATAATTTTCATTTTACAGTGAACTATCTGTTTAATGCATATGGCTGATTGGACACATAGGCCTCTTAATATTTCAAGAGCCCTGACATCATTGTTCTCAAGCCCTGAGGAATTCGGGGAGGCTTAAAGAGCAGATGGCTTTTTATAACTTTGTCTATGTTTATATACAAATATTCATCCCTTGACACCCTGCTGTTTGTTTAATACTGAGGGAAATGGCTGGTCTTCTTCTGTTTCTTTTGTCATTTGTTTGGTCGGTGGTTCCAGTTCTGCTTAATGCATGCTCACCGTATAGACCTTCTTTTCCTTAAAGGAGACAGACTGGTTTGTGCCAGGAGTTTATGCTAAATCACTTTTCACTTCACCGCTTCCTAACAGGGAGGAATACATTTGAGCATTATGGCCCTCTGTCCATTTACCCGCATTTGCAGCTTTGGTGAGAAAGATCTTTAAGCCTTTGCTGAAAGTTCGCTGAGGAGGATGAATTAATTTGGCAGAAACAGCAGGAATACTTTTCATAAGCATGTTAGTGTTACTTGCAATTGTGCTTTCATGGAGCTGAAAACATCTCAATTCCACTGAGAGATTCTGAAAGTCCTTAAGAGGTTTTGTAGCTGTTAGTTCCATTGTTGTTAAACTTTATAATACCAACAAAGATATTCAGTAAGCCTAATTAAATAGCATTTCTGTCACCATTTACATGTAGAATTAATCAAAATAGAGTAAGTCATATGTTTTAAATCTTTACATTACATTGTTAATTAATGTTCTATATATTTGAAGTGCTAATGAAAAATGCAAAAAAGTGTGAATAAAGTTACTTTTACCTTTGGCAGATATGTTTTAAATTACAAAATGGGTCCAGTCTTATCAGTTTCCTTATAAAAGCGGTTTTATTCTTCATAAAGCGGGCTGCATCATTCTGAGATCACATGACCAGCTGGTCCTTCTCTACTGTATGCTTCATCTTCAAAGCTCCCCTCATGCTGGACAGTTTTGATAGTGGATTTACAAATACTTTTTTAATAAATTGAAATAAATTACATATATTGTGTAAAAAATTCACAAAACTTTTAAAGTACAATGTAATTATTTTGTGGGACTGCATGTAAAATAACTTTACTAGTATTATTGCTCTCATAGTTAGTAATATTTTCATTTGAAATAATATTATTTATTTTTTTGGCTCACCAAGGCTAATATTGTGAAATAGTGTTACAATTAAAAATATTCTATTGTAATATACAGTACAGACCAAAAGTTTGGACACACCTTCTCCTTCAAAGAGTTTTCTTTATTTTCATGACTATGAAAATTGTAGAGTCACACTACAATAATACTAATATGCTGATTTGCTTCTCAAGAAAATGTTAAACAATATATTTTTTTTGTGGCAAACCATGAGACTTTTTATCTATCGGGATTCTGGGATTAATAGGAAATTCAAAAGAACAGCATTTATTTGAAATTTAAATCTTTTGTAACTGTAAATACTGTCACTTTTGATAAATTGAATGAATCTTTGCTAAATAAAAAGTATTGATTTCTTATTGAAAACTAAAAATAGTACTTACCCCAAACTTTGGAATAATAGTGTAAGCATACATTTAGGTGGAGACTTATTATTAGGATGCATTTTGTTCTAGTCTGTATTTAATCTCCACACTCTTGAACTCATTTCAGTTACAGACAAGCACCAGTTTAAGCCAGAGCCGGTGCTCTATAGGTTCCGCTATGATGACGGCACATACCACCCTCGCAGCGACATGCAGGATGTTATCTCCAAGGTAACTCAAGCAGCCATGCTCTGCTAAATGGCCAGTTTTTCTCTGTCATTTTCTGCGTTTTGGAAAAGTTTGGCATACAAGAACAAATTTCTTCTTCCCCTCAGGGTGTGAGGCTGTTCTGCCGGCTCCATAGTTTATTCACACCAGTGATCAGGTAAGGGGCCAGTAGCTCAGTTCCACCTCATTACAGCTGTATCTAGTCACACCAGCTCTGCCAGGGGCGTTCGCTCGCACCCCGTCACTTCTCCTTCCACTCTAAAGATAGCACCTATAGGAAAAAAACTGAAGGCTGATAACTGAGAAAAATATTTTTTTTTGTCCATAATTGGTTCAGTTATTTCTATTTTTATGTATGTTTAGGCACCTAACATGATCATCTTGTAAACACTGTCTTATTTTTAGTTTGTGGAGTTGTACACAATGTTGTGTCATGCTCCTATCTGAGTAATCAGAGTGGAAGCCCTAAATGTTCGGATTATCAGATGGATTCATTTTCCCAATTTATGCTAAATTCTACAATCGTTGTTGAAGGCCTTTAGGATTGTACTAGAAATATGCCATCCCATAAATTCATTCTTAAGAGTTGCAAGCTATTTTCTGTAAAGTAAATTGCATAAAAATGTAAGTTTTTGTCAAAGCAAAGAATGCTTATTTTGTGTGGGAACCCGAGTTGATATCTAAAAGGTTTTAACAATTTAAGGCATAATTTAGTATGATTTAATAATTTTCCAAGCAGTAACTGGCATTTTGTTTAGAGCTGACAATCATGTGACTGACCACACAAAGACCATTTTTAATGGTTTGTAGGAACCCATTCCTCCACTCTGAACAAATTGCCTTCTGAATTCATGAGTTTTATCACCTAGAAACCATGCAAATTCATTTTTACTGACATCCCCATGAGAAACAATTATGTCCAAGTAGGGCTTAAGAATGCATACATTCCCATATTTCTGTACCCTGTACTGAGCATGTCTTCCGTGCAAAGCTATAATTGGGGAATCCAGCTCTAGTTTAATTATTTGGTATTTCCTGCTGGTTGGAGGGGCTCTGGAAGGGCTTCACACCCCCGCCTTACCCATATACTGTATATATACTGTGTGTGTGTGTGTATATATATATATATATATATATATATATATATATAACAGCTCTTCTGCGCCCGAACTCCAGGATGACTAACATTCCAGCCACACTGTATAACAGTGAGAAGTAGAAAAAAAGTAAAAGAAAGTGAATATCTAAGAGTGTTTAAAAATGACCAAATGCCCAAAATCAGGAGACTGAAAAGGATTTGAAAGGTTTGGTTGACTTTGCACACACTTGTCCTACATATTGCAGTGCTCTTTTGCTAGGCATATGACTGCCTGTGGTAATGCTGTTTACCCTCATTTGTCACGCTGACAGTTTTGAGTACAGCTACAGAGGAAAGGACTGGCTTTATGTCTGTAGCGGTTAAATCATGGCAAGGCCTGTCCAGACTCACACCTGTGGTCTGTGATTAAAACAAATCCTTCTATAATCGTACAGAAATCATCATACACAGCATGTGAGAGAGGATTCCTTTGAGAGCACATTTCCTGTCATCTGAAAGTGTTTGGTTGTGTAAAAATGGAATGGGGATGTTTCTCTTTCGAAATTCTCTGAATTTAAGCTGCTAAGTTTGGAGTTGAGTGTGTGTGAGTTTGTAGGGTGTGGGCCCTATAGCTTTCTGACCTAGCACAATGAGTGTCCCCCAAGAGACTCTTGGCTTCATGGGAAAATCTTTGGTCCAGTTAATTTTCTGTGGTCTGGAAACAGCCACAAAGCATCCATTTGACCCATTCTTGGACCAAACTGAGCTGAGAGTCACCTGCTGACCTCTACTGGAATGGAGAACCGTGTTTGTTTAGAGAACATAGGGTCTTGAAATGCATTTTTTTTTAAATCAAACTATTTTTAACTTGACATACCATCTTAAATATGCAATGCCAGTGGCAAGACACTTAAGAAACAGCATGAGATGCAACTCATTGACCAAAGATACCAATGTGAATGTTTTTTTTTTTTACTAAAGCGGTGTATTCGACCGGTACTGAATTCCCTTTTGCAGAATGGTTTAATCTTGTAAACCTGTAATTTGCATGCTGTCAGCATTCTAATCCAACCATGTTTAAACTTGTATCTAAATTTTTCCATGTAGTTATATCTTATGTGTATTCTGTATTCTGTCATACACATCCCAAAATTTACGACTAGGATATGTAAAAAAAAAAAAAAAAAAAAAAGGTCTTTGTGTGATTTTTAAGTTAACCATTGAATCATTAACTCAACAATTCATTTAAAACAAGTAGTTCACAACTGATAAAAAGATTTGTTCAGGTTAATTTACTGCTTTGTTCATGGATTTATTCACTGATTCATTCAGTGGCTTTAGGTGGTGATTAGTGTCTTTTGGTGATTTGTTTAATGATTTGTTTACTGATTCATTCAGTGGCTTTAGGTGGTGATTAGTGTCTTTTGAGTGAAACATTGAATCATCAACTCAGTTCATTAAAAATAAGCTATTAACGGATGAATAAAGATTTGTTCTGATTAATTCAGGTTCGTTCACTGATTCATTAATTGGCTTTATATGGTCACAAGTGTCTTTATTTGTTCTGATTCATTCAGATTCGTTCACTGATTTATTCATTGGCTTTAAATGGTGACAAGTGTCCTTTTTAAAATGAGACATTAACTCAATGGTTTATAAAAAAAATACAAATAAAAAAGCAATCATGCAAAGAGAAAGACTTTTGTAAAATTAAAGTTAGTTTATTTTTCCGAGAGATTTATTGTGTCATTTGCACATTGCAAATCAAAGCACCACTGCTACAAATATCAGAACTGGAAACAAATGTAAGAAAAATATCTTTAACAACCCACTAGTTGATTCATCGTGATTCCATCTCAACTCACTCTGCATTGATAAAAATGTCCAATTCTGTTCTCCTAGATCAACTTTGTACCACTTACTATGGTCAGCAAGAGCAAAATATGTGCAGAGAGTCTTTATTCGGTCCATTATAATTATGACCTGTGCAACCCTAAAAGAAATTCACGGTAAAGGAAAAATAGAGAAGACACAAAAAGTAGAGAGGAAAGGGTTGTCGTGACGTAAGAGCAAGAACAGCTCTCTCAAGAGTTTTTCAGGCAAATGCAAGTAAGGGAAAAGGTTTAAGTTTAGGTTGAAATGTGTGTAAAGAGGAGAATTCTTTTGAACTGTTCAAGTGAAATTTATCTTGTTTTCATTGCAGGGATAAGGATTATCATCTACGAACATATAAATCGGTGGTGATGGCCAACAAACTGATAGACTGGCTGATAGCACAGGTAAGATTTGAGTATGATTGTTCTGGAAATTGATATTGTTTTATAGACCGATTGACATACATAGGAAATGAGACAAGAGGAAAGCATGGAGCAAAAGTGGTAGCTGTTTCCTAAAATAATCTGCCAATCTGCCAGAGGCAGAAGAACTGTTACAGTAAACTAATGTCCTGCCACATAGTCTAATTCTGAGCACTTAAAAACAGACAAGTCATCATGAGAATTAAAGTTTTGATTACATTTGAAGTGTGATTCAGAGATTTAGAGGCAACTTTCATATTCAATGAGTGTTCAATAAGATGAAGCGTAGTGTTCGACTATGAAATTATTGCCAGGCAGTCAAGTGACCCTTCAGAGTTGTCACACTTTGGTAACCTGACCACAGTAGTGTTTGTGTGAATTAAATGTGGTTTTCTTTAGCTCAAAGGCAAAGGAGGGTGTGACATTTTGACCACTTGTAAGCAGACAAATAGGTTGGCACTTGTCTGTTTCTCTTATGAAGGGTGACTGCCGAAGCAGAGAAGAGGCGCTGATCTTGGGGGTGGAGCTGTGTGACAATGGATTCATGCATCATGGTATGGTAGCTGTTTATGTTATTGTTTCTTTTTTTATTTCCTGTCTTTGTTTCTGTGTGTCTGTCTGATTCTACCTTTTCTTTATGTCTCTTTGACATTGTATCTGTTGTCTTTGTGTGTGCTCGCCTTATCTTAACTCATCCCAAAAGTGTCAACCAGCATGTTTTATGCGTAAATCATAGAATATATTGATATGATATTTTAGATTAAAAAACAACAGCAACAATGTAAAAAAATACAATTTGCCAATGGGAAAAGGGAAATAAACTTCATTAATTTTATTAGGAGTGATCTTTGATTCACTTTTGACTTCTAGTGAGTCCTTTCACCCAAAAGATTCGTTCAGATTCATTTAGTGATTTAGGTGCATTGAGTGATTTAGTCACTGATTAGTTCTATGGCTTTAGAGAGTGAGAAGTATTTATTTGTGTGTGTTTTGAGTGAGTCATTTGTTCTAATATTTTTTTACTGATTTGATTTTATTATTATTATTATTTGTTATTTGTTCAATGGGTTTAGGTGTCTTTTTGTGAGATTTGATTATGACATTGAATCATTAACTCTAATAACCCTAATTATAAGATAATAGCTATGTTAACAGTTTATTTTTCTCAGTTTGATATGTGCGAAATTGATGTTTTTAGAACATTTTTTAATTAAAAGCATTTTTTGTTGTTGTTGTGTATGGGTTAAATTCCACATTACAAAACTTTTCCTAACAGCCTTGACCTTCTCCACAATCCAAGTTTGACTGGCTAGTTGTCATGGCAAGCGTTTGTTTACACGATTCGGGTCTCATTTTCAGGGCACTCGATGCCAAAGTCCAGATACTGTTTGTGTGACTCATTTATAGTCTCCCAACAGCCTGCAATTGAGTTTCATATGCGGCAAACTACCAACAAATTTATAGAACGTAATAACTTGACTGACTATGCTTTTATTTTTTTGGCCTGATAAACGACCATTGCATTTATTCATTGATTCATAAGATGTTTACTTGGTTATTTGACAATTAAAGCTAATTCAGCTTTATCTAATCTTGCCTACAGAAGTCTAGAGAACATTGGACCTCTTTTTTCTCATGGGTGGTATTTTTATTACAGAAGTGAAGGGATTGTTTAAAGCTCTTGTTGCTGGTGTGACAGACTGTTCCTTTTCACGGGACCCACTTTCCATAGAAAAGGCTTCCCCTCTGAAACTCTCTGTATGGCTCTTGTCATTCCAGTACATTTTTGTGTTACCCTCTTCTGTGTAGTTCACAAATTCAATTTACAAATCAATTTTGATTCTCATCAGGCAGCGGCCAAAACAAAATAACAAATTAATTGCTATAAATTGCTTATAATTGCTATATAATTGCTTCTTGTTCTGTCAGTTATAGAATACCTTTAATAATTAAGTGAAATTAAATTATACTGTGTATGCAGTGTGTAATTTGTGTTTATATAATATATAATATATATATAATAAATAATAAACGTTTTTCCAGGTTCAATGTTGATGTGTGTGTATATATATGTATATATGTATATATATGTACTGTATATATACATATATATATATATATATATATATATGTGTGTGTGTGTATGTATATGTGATTTAATTTAATTTAGTTTAATTATATTTAGACAGAGTTTAGCATGTGAAACCACAGTACATGTAAATTTCCCAAATTCACGTCAACTATCTGATTTTAGGCTTGCTGACATTTAGCACTTCTGAATGAGCATCAGGTATAATATGTAATATTATAATATCCTATAACGTCTTTTTTTGTATTTTTGCAGTTTTGGAAAAAAGTGAATTTAAGGACGAGCCTCTTCTGTTTCGCTTCTTTGCTGACGAGGAAATGGAGGGTTCCAACACCAAACACAAGCCCATAAAGCATGATCTTAAAATAGTGGAGAATGTCATCGCCAAGTCGCTGCTGGTGAGAGATGTCGTCTGTAATCTCCTACAGCTGATGGCACTGACAATAGCGCACGTTGGCTTGAGCCCATGTGGTTTTCATCCACTCGCATGGGGCTTTTCTGTTTTGGCACATAATGGGGATCTGAACTCAGGCCAGCGCTGACTCTAGAGTCTTCACCAGTAATTATGCTTGACTGTTTCTAAACCAGCCTCTCATTACACTTAAACATGAAGTCAACTCGTTTGACAGTTTGGGCTCATGAGAGATTGAAGTTCACGTTCTAGGAGCAGCTCCAAAATATTAACTGTAATAAAATGTCTCTGCATGACAAAACCAAAGCTACTAAATCATGTCAACTGTGAAATGTGTACTCTGATTTCAGATAAAGCCAAGTGAAGGGGGTTATTGCTTCACGTTAGAAGATCGAAACCGAGTTCTCATCGTCAAATCAGTGGAGAAAGGTTCTCATGCTGAGGTGTGTGTGTTACCTTTCTGTTACAGAAATCCTCTATTTATTTTTTGAGTTCCCAACTGGTTTTGCATCAAGACCCAGATTTTAATTTAGGACATGAAGTTGTGACTTGAGTTGTTTACCAGTATTTTTATTGTACAAAAGAAAAGTGTCCTTAAAATGATACAATAAAGCAATAAGCCTCAAAAATGAATGGTTTAGCTGTTTAAAATGACTATAAATAGTGGCTTCATTGGGCTTTTATAAAATGGTAACTACATATACCTGGTAAGGTTTCAAAGTCATAGTTAATAGTTAATAACACAGCCATAGTTAATAATTTAATGATACTGGTAACATTTGTAGATGAGATAATTGAGTGAATTGAAAAAAACAGTGGTGAGGGGTTTAATGAGAACATTTACACACCAAGCTTGTTGTCAAGCTAATCTTTTCATTTGTTTGTGCTTGAGCAGACCAATTAGGCATTCAAATATCAATTAAAACCCTTAATTAGTAATTAACACTCTCCAATTGAACTTGCTTTGCAATTTTAATGTTTGTGGGCTTATAACACAAATAGACCTCAAATCACACCAGTCTTGAGGTTCCCTTTTTGTTCTTTAATATATTTGATCTGTTAGATTAAACTCTGGTAAATGTGGTCAAGAAAACTGACTCGGTTCTGACATAGAGAGAGTGATGCTACCCAGGCCTCAAGTAACTTGTGCATCACAGTACGGGTGATGCATTGCATGTGGATCTGTTTCCAGTGAGGAGCAGAGTGAAAAAAAAGGGGAAATAGGCAATAAAATCCAGCTGTGCACTTACAGAGATAAATAGCTGTCTCACAAAAATAGCACAGTGGGCTTTCGTGTTTGTAACTGATAAAAAGACAGTGATCAAGAGAGAGAGAATAAGATAAAGAGCCGTAATAATAAGAGAAAAGTGAATGAAAAAGAGAAAGAGGAAGCAACAGAAGAAAAGGGAAAAGCTGCCCAACAATTTTTTCTCATTGCAGAGGAAAAACATGATCTGGGAACAGAAGTCTGTGCATTTTATTGTAAGAGAAGAATGGTTATATTTATAGCTGTCAAGAGACGTTTCCAATCCATTCAGTGTAGCACAGAGTGAATGAATTACATCCACTTGAAAGCTCAGAGCAGGAAGTTGCACATATAGATGAAAGGATCGAACCCTCCACCCGTGAAAATGAAATTTATCTGTGCATTCAGCCACCCATTCATGTAAATACATACATGATATATATATATATATATATATATATATATATATATATATATATATATGACCTCAAAATAGTTATTTTCCCTATGTATTTTTATTCCCGTGATGACAAAGCTGAAATTTCAGCAGCCATTATCATCCTTTAGAAATCATGCTAATATGCAGATTTGAATTTTTATTATTATCACTGTTGAAAACAGTTATGCCGCTTAATATTTTTGTGTAAACTGAATTTTGGAGCAACTATATATCTAGATTGAGAGGTTATTTGATATTCCTGTGTGTCTCTTGTGCAGATGGCTGGTCTGGAAGTGGGGAAAAAGATCTTTGCTATTAATGGGGACCTGGTCTTCTTGAGACCTTTCCACGATGTGGAAAACATCCTAAAACAGTGCTTCCACAGCAAACGTCCCCTCAGAGTACTGGTCAGCACCAAACCCAGAGAGTGAGTAGAAAACCTCTCATCTCCTGTGATCCGAGGATTCATAACACCAGACAGATTGTCTATAAAGCCTGATATCAATGAAATAAAGAACCTACCAGATAAACATCCTTTTATTGATAGATATCAGCTCAATATTTAACTACAACTCAGAATACGCAATATGCTTGAAACAAATGCCGGAAAATGTGCTGCGTTTGATGAACAAAAATGATGTCTGTGTGTCTATCTGATCCACAGGACTGTGAAGATCCCAGACTCTGCGGATGGATTGGGCTTTCAGATCCGGGGGTTCGGCCCATCTGTGGTGCATGCTGTTGGCAGAGGTAAGAGTGAATAAAGAGAGAAAAACTAGGCTGGGCTAAAGGAAGTTACTTGTGCCCTTTAAATCCTCCTGTGTTTTTGAACCTCAGCTGGATCACAGCTGGAGCTGTAGGTACATGACTTGACTTGAGCCAGACTGAGAAGAACATCACACACACACACACATACACATCTATAGAGAGAACAAGCTGCACAGCTCTCACTTCCTGCTGCATCTGCGGTGCATTCTCATCAAACATGGTGAGAGATGAATGAAAAAAGAAAAACAATCCAGCTTGCACTATCACTTCTGAAGAGAATGAGAGACAATCCTCACTTCACAACAAACAGAAGCTACTTACATCCAAAATATGTCATTTAAAAATTATGATTCTGAATGAATCCAATTAATTTGATTGACTTATTTTTTTTGGAAAGGTACCATTTATCCGAAGGGCTTGAAGGGTTTTGCTGATTCATGTGGAAGTTAGCAAGAATGTAAAAATATGTTGCCATGGCTGATTTATTTTGGCCGCTATTTGGTATTTTTCAGTTATCGCAAATTTTTTCAGTCTGGCCGATAAGCGTCACATGGTGGTGCTTTTATTTTGACATTGCTGAGAACCTGGTCTTTCTTTGAAAAATATGATTCCTAGTATACACAAATGTACCAGATTACTGATTACACTGCTGGTAAAAAAGTTGAATTCCTTTTTATTTGTGTTTTTAATGTCTGTATTTTTGAACAATACTATGTTAAGATTACATGATAAAGAATCAAGAAGTTCCTATCTAACAGTATTTTGATGGCTAACGTGTCTGGCAGACATTGGATTACTAACATAATGTGTTTGTGATGTGTTTTGCTAACTGTAGTGGAAGTTAGCAAAGAATGCTAACATTGCTTACAGCATCTTTATCAAATCTGGGGTGCATCTCAATCAGCTCCCTAGTTCAGTAGTCAGGGCACTGATCAGAGAGTCTGCCATTTTTATTTTTTATTTTTTTGCTAAATCCTTCCAGTGCACTGGATAGTTCACTCCCTGAAAAATCCCACAATGTGCCACAAAAACTAGGGAACATTGTTGCTCACTACGCTCCCTTACTGGAAATTGTCACATTTCTGAAGCGCAAAACATAAACCACACGAGCCAACTTGATAAATATGATGACACAAAAGAAGACAAAATGTTTTGTTAGTATTTTTCTGCAATGCATCTGTAGGACGTTTCCTATCAGATGTCATATAGACGATATACTGATTCACGAACTCGGGAGCAAGGGAGCTGATTGAGACACACCCCTAGTCTACAATCTTTGCTAGCAAGATTGTGGTGACATGTTAACAAGCTTTTAGCTAGGCTTTGCTTGTACCTGAACCAAACTAACTAGAATAAATTGTGTAAGGTACAGTATGGACATATATGCTAGCCTAACCAAGTCTTTCCAGCAGGGTAGTACTCAAATACAAATTTGTTCCTCTCCCCATATTTAGAAGGTCAGCTGCTCCTTTAGGTGATTGCTGTTATAAGCTCAGTGGGGAGTTATGATAATTATTAAATTAAATTAAAATTAAATTTATGCATTTTGCAGACGCTTTTATCCAAAGCGACTTACATTGCATTCAAACTAACAATTTTCTCCTAACATGTGTTCCCTGGGATTCGAACCCCCAACTTGAGCTTCAGGAACACCTTATTACCTAATTATTACCCTGCCTAATGTGCTTGCTTGTTCTTAAACTTGCTATTGCCTGAGTTTGGATGGCTGTAGAAGTGAGAGAGCATTTGCTCAGAAAAAAAAAAAAAACATTGCAGCGTCAAGACTTTGGACCATAAAGTGTGATTAACACAGCAACCTTTTACAGAGGAGTGGACTCTTGATACCGAAAAAGATATTCAGTATAAGGCTTTGTTCAGGAGATTATGCAAAAAAACTATGAATATTTAGCCTCTGCAGTGAAATTTCAAATGTTGGCTTAGTCTTCAGACATATTTTATAGGAACCACACATCAATTTCAGATAAACAGGTCTCGATTTAACTGAAGCTTTGCTTTTCTTAAAACTAACCAGTCATTTTACAGTTTATAGTATCACCTGCTGTAATGCAGACAGTGGCGCCCCTGCCAAGTGACATGGACTATGAAAAAATTACTACAGAGACAATCTGGGCCATTTTTCATGCTCTGCTTATAGATTTAAGTAACTATTTATGGGTCTGCTTATGAGATTGCGTGTTTAGGAGATTTGTGTTGAATAATGTTTCCCCCTTACTCATTGTTTATGCACAATAACATCTGTTCAATTCAGAAAGCTCTGTTCTAATAGTGAATCTCACTGTCTACCAGCTACATAGGCAGATTCCTTCTAAAGCAGCACCCTAGCCAGTATACAATCTTACATTGGGGAACAACTTTAAACTCTACAAATACATAACACTACAAACACCAGATAGCACACGTGTGTCTGCAAGATGTCTGATAGGAAACGTACTAAAGATGTATTGCAGATGAGCAAACACTTTAAAAAACACAAATACAACACATACAAATATTGAGTAAAATGCACAGGTGAATCAATGCGAATCAATGCACACAAATATTAAACCGTACACAAATAGCTCTCAGAGGAGAATTTGAAGTTTGATGTGAGCATGTTGCTATGCTAATAACACATAGAACATAAAAATGTTTTATATAAAATTGTATTTTTTTGTAATAATGTAAACTGAATAGTTTTTATCTTCAGTACTTTTCAGTACTGAATGCTTCTGATTACTTAATATAGTTAGCACTGTCCATCATTTTGCATTCTGCTGTTTTATGCTACATGTAGTTGTCTTAAATTTTTGCCAACTATATCTTATCTTTCCTGTTTCTTAAAAGGCACAGTTGCAGCAGTCGCAGGCCTTCATCCAGGTCAGTGCATCATTAAAGTGAACGGCATCAATGTGAGCAAAGAAAGCCACGCCAGTGTCATCGCCCACGTCACAGCCTGCAGGAAGTACCGGCATCCCACACAAGTAAGAGTGTGAACATCTCTCAGCCCCTCCATGGAAATGCACTATACTCCTGACCTTTCTAAATAGTAAATCTGGATATATAAAGCACTACAAAGCACATAACAGAACCATTTGTGATCCGGTTCGGATCATTAACCAGCATTAAAACCAGTTATGGCTTTTCTTGCAGAACAGGGCAGGGAAGAAGGCCAGGAAGCTGGCTGGGGTGTGAGGGATATGGGTTAAGGAATGGGCCAGGGAGGCCTGTTTTGCAGGGCAATAAAGTACAGGCTTGGCACAGGCTTAAGTAGGACGGTGTGGTTGGCACACTGGCTGGACTCTGGTTTCCATCAGGAATGGAAAAAAGAAAGGGGGTGCCCACCCTCCTGCTGAGCAGGGATTTGCGGCCCACCATCAAGAGGGAGGGAAATGTAGGGGAGATGCTGACAGAAGCGGAGGTGGGGTGGATGTGCTTTAGTCTGTTATAAAGATAAAGGCCCATATAATGGCATATGAAGGCCCTTATATACTATATAAAAAAACATATAAAGGCCCTGATATACTCAGCAAAGTTGTTTTTCATTCTGCATTTAGGGATAAAAGGAAGTCCGAAATACCTATGCTAAGAAGAAACCACATTGGTTCCATTTTGGTGAAATTCTTCAAGGAAGAAAAGGCCGGTTGTCAGTAGCGATGTATTCATCACAGTTCACTCAGAAGTAACCAAGAAACATGAACCTTTTGCGAAACCTGTGTGGGGACATCTTTTACCCTCATGGGAAATTCCCAATTGTGTGGATTCCCATTGAAATGACTGAATTTGGCGATCAACAATGAGTGTGACCACAAAAGTTTGTTCTTCTTTCTTGAAGTATGGGAAGCCATGTTCATATTCAGTGAAAGCAAAAATCAAGAGAAACAGCAGGTTAGATGGCAGGGTCTTTTTCTTAAAGGAAAGTTGGCTATTTGCTCTACATTTAATCTCATTGCTATCTATTAGAAAAAAAAAAGGTTTTAGCCTTTTGATTTTTGTGTCCTATGGGAATGTGTGATCAACTTGCAATTCTTGTTTTGAAAGCAAGTTTGTCTGAAATGTGTTCTGTTGTCACTTATTGCAGCAAGACTCCATTAAATGGGTGTACAACAACAGCGAGAGCGCTCAGGAAGACCACGAGAGAACCAATCAGAAGCCCTCCGCAGGGGAGAAGGGAGATGTGTTTGAGTGTAAAGTTGAAGGTGCTGTTACACACACCAGTGCAAACACATATTGTACACCCAAGTACACACATTCATTCTCCCACTTTAGTCTTGATATTTACTCTTCTTCTTTGTTCTCTGAGACTAACTCTACAGACTCACATCAGTGGCCTCATACATGATTTGCAGGACATGGAAACAACTCATGTCTCATGGTTTATTGACAGCAATTATTTTTTATTTTTTTGTAAATGTAGTCAATCTTTTGTAGTGACTTATTCTTAAAGGGACAATAAGTAACTTTTTAGGTATTTTATTATCTAAAATCAATATTTTTATTCATAAATATGCCCTCAATGGTGTACAAATACCTATGCCAATGTTTAAACTAATCCTCGTAAATGAAGAATTTATTATCTTTATATACATGGGACGGGTAGGTCGACAGAGGCTTCCATGTAGTTCCGCCATCTTGCAAAACTATAATAGCAGAGAGGGACAAAAAGTACTAAGCCAACGCGTTTCCACAACGCGTTTTCGGTCAGAGCCAGAAACGCAGGTGCAGAGCAGTGAGAGGCGCTTGAAACTGCACCGGCAAGTTTAAAAGTCTGGATTGCATTCTTATTATGGACCATGCATATGCCGCGCCACAGGAGGAGAAAACATCGTCGCCAAAACGAAGTGCTATTAGAAGACATCCTGTCAAAGCTTTTTGGTACATATCGCCTACCGTAGATGCAACGCGCATTTAAAAAAGCGAGGCTCTGGAGAGCAAAATTAGTTTGAAGGCAAAATACAATTTCACCACTAGATGGGAGCAATTCCTACTTATAGTCCCTTTAATTTTTATTAAAATGTTTTTTATTTATATTAAATATGCTCAGTATTTAATTTAATTTAATTTAATTTAATTTAATTTAATTTAATTTAATTTAATTTAATTTAATTTAATTTAACAGTCCTAGTTCAGTAGAAATCACAGGAAAAACATATACAATATTGTATATATCTAATTTACTTTGACTGTGTCACACACCTGGACTCATTTTGTGTGTTTTTGCCCCTGTGACCCAGTTTCTGTCTTCCGTGTCTGGTTTGATTAGTTTCCAGGTGTGTCTCTTCATTTCCCCATGTGCTCTATGTCCCTGTTAATTTAGTCATGCCATCCACCTGTGTTTCCCCAATTATCCCTTCTACTTAAGCCTTGTCCTTTCAGTTCTGTTTTGTCGGGTCTACTCGTCTACTCGTTACTCGTCAACTTGTCTGCTTGTCAACTTGTTACCTGTTACTTGCCACTTGCCACCTGTTATTTACTACTTACCTTGTTTATGTTTGATTTAATAAATCCTTGTTTCGTTTATCCCTCGGCTTCGTGTTCCTTCCAGCAGCGTAAGCCGTGACAGAAGACCCGACCTAAAAAGTTAAAAACTGCGTGTTTTCCCTCCGTTTTGTTTTCCGTTTTTTCACTGTCTTTTTCTTTCCGTAGTGTGTCATGGATCCCCTCTATCGCCCCGAATACCTCCTCCTCCTGCTGGAGCAGGAGGGACTGTCTCTCGAGGACCATACCAGACGGTTTCTTTTGATAGCTAATGCCACCAGCTACCCGGACCACGCGCTTGTCGCGTTGTCGCACGAAGATGGTCCTCGGGAAGATTTCGCCGCATTTATAGAGTGGAATCTGGTGAGAAATGGGTCACCTCTCACGGTCGGCCCAATGGAGGATCTCGCCAGGTACACTCTGGACCCAGAGCCCAGCCTACAATCTCCCCATGGTACGAGGCATAAGCCCGAGCCCACCAATGACGGAGAGCCAGAGAGGAACCCGTCAGACCAGGTGCGAGAGCCGGCGACACTGCCCACCACGAGGGAGCAAAATGTGGAGCGCCAAATGGGTCAAAATGAGGGGGTTTCCAGTTCACCTATGCCAGATCCTCTGTTAAGCCCAGGAAGGGCTCCTGATCTTCCGTTAAGCCCAGGACGGGCTCCTGTTCCCCCGTTAAGCCCAGGACAGGCTCCTGATCCTCCTGTAAGCCCAGGACGGGCTCCTGATCCTCTGTTAAGCCCAGGAAGGGCTCCTGATTCCCCGTTAAGCCCAGGACGGGCTCCTGTTCCCCCATTAAGCCCAGGACGGGCTCCTGATCCTCCGTTAAGCCCAGGACGGGCTCCTGATCCTCCGTTAAGCCCAGGACAGGCTCCTGATCCTCCGTTAAGCCCAGGACGGGCTCCTGATCTTCCGTTAAGCCCAGGAAGGCCTCCTGATCTTACGGCAAAGCCCAGGACGGGCTCCTGATCTTCCGCTAAGCCCAGGAAGGGCTCCTGATCTTCCGCTAAGCCCAGGACGGGCTCCTGTTTCCCCGTTAAGCCCAGGACGGGCTCCTGATCCTCCTTTAAGCCCAGGACGGGCTCCTGATCCTCCTTTAAGCCCAGGACGGGCTCCTGATCCTCCGTTAAGCCCAGGACGGGCTCCTGATCCTCCGTTAAGCCCAGGACGGGCTCCTGATCCTCCGTTAAGCCCAGGACGGGCTCCTGATCTTCCGTTAAGCCCAGGACGGGCTCCTGATCCTCCTTTAAGCCCAGGACGGGCTCCTGAACCCCCGTTAAGCCCAGGACGGGCTCCTAAACCCCCGTTAAGCCCAGGAAGGGCTCCTGATCTTCCGTTAAGCCCAGGACGGGCTCCTGATCCTCCTTTAAGCCCAGGACGGGCTCCTGATCCTCCTTTAAGCCCAGGACGGGCTCCTGAACCCCCGTTAAGCCCAGGACGGGCTCCTGAACCCCCGTTAAGCCCAGGACGGGCTCCTGAACCCCCGTTAAGCCCAGGACGGGCTCCTGAACCCCCGTTAAGCCCAGGACGGGCTCCTGAACCCCCGTTAAGCCCAGGACGGGCTCCTGAACCCCCGTTTAGCCCAGGACGGGCTCCTGATCCTCCGTTAAGCCCAGGAAGGGCTCCAGCCCCAGAGCTTACTCCAATGCCTGCTCCTCCAAAATTCCCACCCACTCCTGCCTCCTCCTCCGCTGTCGTCTGGCTGCCCCTCTGCTCGCCCTCAGCCTACCATCATTGTGGTGCGAGCTCAGCGGGACCGCCATCCTCCAGCCACGCCTTGGTCGGCGTCTCCCTCACCTCCGCCTCCAGCCTCTGAGGCCTGGACTCCGCCTCGGCCCGTTGACCCGTCGGCTCCACCATGGCTCCTAGCTCCTTCCTCTCCGCCGTGGCCCGGCAGTCCGCAGGCTCTGCCTGGCTCCCTCGTCCCTCCGGCTCCGCCTTGGTCTGGCGTCGTCCATCCTATGCCTCGGGACTCCACTCCTCCGGCTTCGCCTCATCCCTCCGTCCCTCCGGCTCCGTCAGGCTCCTTCATCCCCTCGGCTACACCTCATTCCTCCTCCATGGCTCCTTCCACCGTCGGCCCCACCTTGGGCCGTTATGGTTGTGGCCTGGGTCCTGCTGGGTACCTCCTGCTTCAGATCCTTCCTGTCTCCTCCCTGGCTCCGCCCTCCGTCATCTCCTCCCTGGCTCCTTCCTCTGTGGTCCCTGTCTGCTGGCCCCCTCCTGGGAGGCTGTCCTCCACCGGAACCTCCTCCCAAGTTCCCACCCACGCCTCCCTTTGTTGTTTCTACGGTGCGAGGACGCACCTACCGGGAGGGGGGAGTACTGTCACACACCTGGACTCATTTTGTGTGTTTTTGCCCCTGTGACCCAGTTTCTGTCTTCCGTGTCTGGTTTGATTAGTTTCCAGGTGTGTCTTTTCATTTCCCCATGTGTTCCATGTCCCTGTTAATTTAGTCATGCCATCCACCTGTGTTTCCCCAATTATCCCTTCTACTTAAGCCTTGTCCTTTCAGTTCTGTTTTGTCGGGTCTACTCGTTACTTGTCAACTTGTCTGCTTGTCAACTTGTTACCTGTTACTTGCAACTTGCCACTTGCCACCTGTTATTTACTACTTACCTTGTTTATGTTTGATTTAATAAATCCTTGTTTCGTTTATCCCTCGGCTTCGTGTTCCTTCCAGCAGCGTAAGCCGTGACAGACTGTGTATAATTAAATTGTTAAATTCATTGACAATGAAATTATGAAAATGTGATGGAAAAACTGTAACAAAGTAAAATTCTATAAAAATGAAATTATCATGATATTATCACATTTTCACCATTTTTAATTGATTATAGTTGTTGAGCTAAAAAAAATTTTTGGCAGTAAACTCACTGACAAGATAACACTGCTCTTAACCTTAACTGACCCAATAAAATATAAATTCAAACTTATTCGCTTAGTTCATTTAGTGGTGTTCGTCTGGGTTAGAAAATTGCATTTGCAATTTGATTGCCACAGATTCGCATTTGTATATGTAAAGATTTTTATTTGGTATTTTTTTATTAAGCAGGAAGCAGATTTGGTGGTCTCTAGATGAGCTCCAGCCATTAAAATATTGGCTTTGGATTATTTATGTGCTTCTTTTGTCTCTTTTGATCTGCTCAGACTAGTAACATTGACACAAACTGGTGTGTGTGTTCAACAGAAGTCATGGACAAGTTCAACACCATCGCCATAATAGACGGAAAAAAAGATCACGTCAGCCTGACGGTGGATAGCGTGTATCTGGAGTACGGCGTCATGTACGAGTATGATAGCACGGCTGGGATGAAGTGTCATGTCTTGGAGAAAATGGTGGAACCAAAAGGCTTTTTTAGCCTCACGGCCAAGGTAGAGTCACAAGAGTCATCCCACACACACACACACCAGTGAATTAATTCATACAGAAGCAGAGGAGACGACAGGGATTGTCTTGTACATTTGTAAGGCCCTCTTCAGAGTTCATGCGTAAACACAATCACAGATAGAAGCTGACAGCAGAGTATATTACACTAAGTGTGTGTGACAAATGAAAGTGGTCTTTACGACCCCCTGCTGTGGAATAAAAGGATAAACACTTTAAATCATACAGCTTGTCACTGTGTGGAGACTATGGAAGGGAAGAGATATAAATTACTCGGGTGCAACTATTCCTCTTATAAACGTATTTTTTCTGCTAATTTTTTCCACCTGAATTTTACTGACTCTGACAATGTTTTCATTCGACCCTTCCAAAAATATATCTAGTATAACTTACCCCAAACTTTTGTTGTAACTGTAATATCCAATTGGCAATCAAGTATTGTCCTGTTTAATATCACAGAATTCTTGATTGTGGTTGGTGGATGTTTTTGTATTCAGTCCGCCAAGTTTTGCGAGTGTTGCTGGTTTTCGTGTGCACGTCTCATTTTGTAACGTCAGCAAGAGAGTATGAGAGAAAGAGATATGGTTATGTAAAGTGTGATATCTGTTGTTGATTATTAATGTTTGCTTGAATGTTTAGCATTGCATGCAGCATCCTGCAGTGTGTGATCTCAGCTGCTCTCAATAGCTTTTTATCACGCTTATTTACAAATGTATGCCATATTTCATTTCCCTAAAAATGGATTCTCTTTGATTTACAATCTGCATTAATGAATCAACAGCTGTCAGGAAAGACTGACAGGAAAGTTGTTCTGTTCTGGCGTCGCAGCTTGATAGTGACGTCTCAGAAACGCACGCTAACGGGACTCTGATGTATTGACATGTTGAATATTGAATACGTATTAAGACTCTTGTTTTTAATTACCTTAACTGCCAGCAATTTCTGCCTTATTACAAACATCTGCTTGGGTAGGTCTGCACTTCCTCTGAGAAAACTCTTCAGATGATTTTTCATATTTCATTGCTGTTAGGCAGATTACATGCAATTGTTATGGTCACAGTGTGCTCTTAAATTTACCTTTCCTCCACAGTCTCACAGGCAAAGAAAATTTGAAAAAATAATTCTACCACCGTGTATGTAACATTTATTTTTTCTTGCCCTACGGTTCTTGCAAAGACGGGTATTTGTAAATCTTAATTATATTATATACTAATTAAATAATTTTTTATATTCATTAAATAATTTTTTTTTTGCAATTCATTTCAGATTCAGAATTTTGTATTTAATTTATTTAGAGAAAAAAACATTTTAGTATTTTTTTTGTTAATGATATATACAGTATTTGTTATTTATACATATATATATATATATATATATATATAGTTATATATAGTTATATATATATAACGTATTTTTAATTAGTGTTGCTACCAGTTACAAAAGCTTCTTATTAAGAATGAACTGGGAACTCATGGTTACTGCTTATTGTGTTGGAACATGAATGGCCATAACTGTATAAAACACTCCTATAATGCGTCACATCTATTCTTGTTTTAGTGTAAATAATACTGTTTTTACAGTCATACAACTATTAAGGAAATAAGGGTTGGATGCAGCACACCCCTGCAATAACCACAAGGGACCATTTCCCTGTTTTGGGAAATGCAGGTTTCAAACTCTTTTTTTGCTCACTTTATCCGTATTGCTGACAGAGGAATGGTGAAAAGCACATCTGGTATACGACCAAAGACCTTTTTTTCCCTGACAAAACTCATTCTCTGTGTCTTTCTTTGTGTGGTTTGTCAGATTTTAGAAGCTTTGGCCAGGAACGATGAGCAGTTGGTGCAGACTTGTAGTCGACTAAGCTCCAGCACAGAGCTCATCTCTGAGGACCTGCAGACCAGATTCAGTGCCATGTGCGGCGAGAGACTGGAGCATATCAGTCGAAGAATCACCAATTACAGGAAGGTCAGCAAACATTGTGTGAAAAACTTCTTCTTACAGAATGAAAAACAGGTCTGGACTGGTTACTCACTTGGAAAAACTCATGGCATGGCATTTGTAAAGCACAACTGTCCTCTGCTTTTTTTTTTTTCTTAGCAAAATATAAAAGCAGATATAAAATGAGTCAAAAAATAAGGAAAGGATATAATTTAAAAAAGCAATTCTGTGCACCTAAAAGTGAAAATATTGTCATCATTCACTCCTGTCTTTCTTTCCTTTCTCTTTTCCATTCGCTGGGTGTGATTGAGCGCAAATGCTAATATTATTTGTACATAGGTTTCTTTTATATATATATATATATATATATATATATATATATATATATATATATATATATATATTCTTATATAGGTATTATATACACTATTTCATCCAAAATTTTGCTATCAATTGCTTCAAAAGTAGACATAGTATCTTTTTGATATTGTGGCCAAATCTGTCTGACCTCTGCCTTGCTTGAGGATGTGCCAATCGCCTTCCTGATATTGATGATCTTCTCAGAAAAGAAGGAAACAAACTCATTGCATTTGTTGTCTGAGAGCATTTCACTTGGAATCTGACTTGGGGGGGTTTGTCAGTCTCTCAACAGTGGCAAAAAGAGTACAAGTGTTATTTAAGTTACTGTTTATAAGGTTTGAGAAGAAATTCTGTCTAGCTGTGGCTAGTTTCACATTAAAAGCATGAAGACTGTCTTTATAGATGCTATAGTGAATTTCAAGTTTTGTCTTCCGCCACATCCGCTCTGCTTTTCTGCATTGTCTTTTCATAGTCTGAACTGCTGTTGATCTTCTCCAAACTGATTTCTGTCTGTTTGTTTTCTTACTGACTATTATTGGAGCAATATCATCAATAACATTCTTAACTTTTGAGTTAAAGGAGTCAAGGAGAATATCAACAGAGTCTGCAGAAATCTAGATTCTCTAGATTCAGTGGTAGCAGAGATCAATATATCAAAGAAAATACAGAAGTGATCAGATAGTGCTACGTCCTTAGTAACAATGGATGAAATGTTTAGACCCCTACTGATGATTAAATCCAGAGTGTGTCCACTTTTGTGTGTGGGTCCATGCACATGCTGAATCAGGTCAAAAGTGTTTAGAACCGTTATCATTTCTTTTGTAGTTTTGTTTTCTGCATTATCAATGTGAATATTAAAATCCCCTGCAATAGCAAAACAGTCAAACTCTGAGGAAATCATTGATACCATTTCTGTGACCTCTTCAACAAAGGCTGGAGAGTATTTTGGAGGCTTGTAAATAATGATAAACAGAATGCGTGGAGCACCTTTCAGCACAATCCCTAGATATTCAAAAGACAAGTACTGACCAAATGATACTTGCTTGCATTGATAGACATCTTTAAATAGAGCAGCTACACCTCCACCTCTCCTAACAGTCCTGCAGACTCTCATGAAATTAAAGTTAGGAGGGGCTGCTTCATTGAGGACTGTTGCACTGCAGCTGTCTTCTAGCCATGTTTCGTTTAGAAACATAAAATCCAGATTGTTTGTGGTTATAAAGTCATTGATTAAAAATGATTTATTTTTTAGTGAGCGAATGTTTAAAAATGCTAATTTGATGGCAGTGCTTTGTGTGTGATAAAACTGAAATAGAGAAAGCTACAGGCACACTGGGTTCCCACTGGTTCTGTAAACATTTGTGAATGTTGTGAATAATATTTTACTTATTTTTATTTTCTACCTTTATCTTTATTATTTTATATTTGTATAATTGTTTTTGTTTATATTAACAGAATTTTCATTTTTGGTTGAACTCTTCATTTGAGTGTTTTTCCTTTTTTCTGATTAAGCTTGATGACTAAATCTAGTTGGTAATGCTGGTTATAAAAGACTATTGTAGACACCTGCACACCCACATCCAAAACTATATGCTATATATCCTGGTGTTTTTAGCAGGGTGGATCTTATTTTATGTTTTAAAAACTATTTTCAGTGTCTTGATAAATTTCTCTAGTTGGTGGCCTTTAGATGGCTGCAGTTAAGAAAACTTAGCTTGACTTGTAGTACTTCTATTTAGGTTACCGTACAGGAAACTGTCCCACCCTGTCCTTTTTAACACCAGCTGGCCTTGATTGATGAAATATATGAGTCCGCCAGTACCAAGGGAAACAGGCTTGTGCAAAATGTAATTTTCAATTTCCATCAGCTGCTCTTATTTGGAGCAAGAAAAGGAAAATATGTCCACAAGTATCTGACAGTTTCCCTTGTTTTTCCCTTTGATCTGATTCAACATCAGCCTTGGATTAATTGGCTATTGCTCCACCGGCTATAAATAGCTCTAAACATCCCATCCCGTTGCATAATTTTCCTTCTGCTGCATTCTCAGTAGGGCCCTGTGAGAGGTCTGGCAGGGTCTGGACCCCGGACACTGAAGCTCCCCGTTTGTCAAAGCTAGCCAGGAATGTGGGAAGTCCAGTCTGAGGGGAGGCTACGTGTCTAGAGCAGCTGTAACCCATCCAGAGTAGTCCATGACCGCAGCTATTCATGAGCACAACCATAATCATTATGTCATTGTTGGAAAAAGGCAAGGTTCAAATCCCTGCTCAATGGGAGCATTGAGGTCTTGTCAGCCTGTCACTGATTCAATTACATGCTCCTGTGCCTGAAGCTGTTACTTTGAATGCAAACAGTTTAAAATAGTTATAATTTCAGGTGAATTATGGATCTATTCATGAATAGTCTTGCTTTGTAAATAAATGACCCCTATATGACTGATTTTCTACATGTGTAAAAAGGACGTTCCTTCTGGAGAACAGTTATTGATGGTACAAACTGACTATGAATTTGATGAATGACATGCTGAACAGCCCATCTTAAAGGTCCTATGACATGAAAATTTCACTTTCTGAGGTTTTTTAACATTATAATGAGTTCCCCTAGCCTGTATATGGTCCCCAAGTTTCTAGAAATTCTAATCGGTGTAAATCGAGATTTTGCTATCTTTCTCTGCCTTTGAGAGAATGGAAGCTCAAACGGGCTGATCTTGAATCTCCTCCTGGTGACGTTATAAGGAGAAATGTTACCTCCCCTTTCTCTGCTTTGCCCGCCCAAATATTTACATATAATTCAGTCGCAATGTCAGCACAGGCGTTACAAACAGACTTTTATGATATGGATTCAACAGCACCGCCACAAACAGTGAGTAACCATGCTCATTAATGCCTGATCTGTGATCAGTGATTTCTGATGTGTAGCTAATCATTCAAATTCACACAGACTTTCTTTCTAAATCATTTAATACTGTTTATGCATCAGTGAATCAAGCCAGTGACTAAACTATCAACTTCACGTTGTTTCTCTTAGTAGCATGAAAGAAATCTGTTATTTAAATTGTGATTTAACTACAGAGAGCGATCAAAGAACGCTCCCTTTTTTTTCCGGAGCTGTCACACAACGCGAGTATATCTACACTTTTGCCTAAACTGCCGTTACAATGAATGACGCTGTTATGCTGCACAAAAAAGCTCTTACTGTATTCATGTGGTGTATTCATGTGTTTGCTGTTAGTTGTGGTGAAAGCATTTTGTGAGAGAAAACGTGTTGCAATAATGACGAGATCACTGCATTCACGCGATAAACAGACTCTGTCTACTCAATGCTCATCACTGCAGCCTTTCATGTGATGGGAAAAGATCGAAAAAATAATTATATAATCAACAAATCCACGATTCATTAATCTCGACAGCTGTAATAGTAAAAAAAAAAAAAATATATATATATATATATTTGAGAGGGGTTCCACATGTAATACACATTTCGAATGCAAAGATGTCAGCCAATCACAACAGTTGTCGTTTACTCGGTGTCTCACAGCAGACACGCCCCTTCAAACAGAGCATTCAAGCCAGAGGGCTAATATCAGGATATAAAAATGCTTTTTATTTCTAAATTTTAAATGTAAAAATCATACTAACAATATAAGTACACCTAAGGAAACATTAAAAAGCATTTAAAGAAAAGGAAATAATCCATGTCATGGGACCTTTAAACCACCCTAAGGTGGTTTGCTAGTCTTATCTGGCTTAACAAGGTCTCCTAGCCTGGTCTAACTGGTCTTCTTACATAGCCAAGCTGGTTTTTAGTTGGTCTATCTGTTCTTCCAGCACGATAACATTTGTGTTCAGCTGATTTAGCTAAGTAGTTTTACTCACACATTTTGCGATTTCTCAGCATTCAACCCTTCGCCTTCTTACACTAATGCCTCTCTGCTTTCAGTTTTCACGGGTTTTGAAGAACAGGGCCTGGCCCACATTCAAGCAGGCGAAGACCAAGGTTTCCCCTCTACACAGCAGTGACTTTTGCCCCACCAACTGTCACATCAACGTAATGGAGGTGTCTTATCCCAAGACCACTACTTCTCTTGGAAGTGCCTTCGGAGTCCAGCTGGACAACAGGAAAAACACTCTAGAGAAAGGAGGCCGCAATTCAGAGCAGGGTGAGTGAAGATAGATTCCTAAATGTAATGTACAGGCCGAGACTGTGCATTACAGAAAGCAAAGGCCAGTTTAAAGACACCTATGAAATAAATATTGGGTTTTAGTTCATGTCTATTAGCTTTTCTCTGCTGGTTTGTAATTTCAGGCAAGCTGAACCCCATGGTTTATGTCCAGCATAGTATCACAAGCATGGCCGCCCCATCAGGACACAGTCTTAGCAGGGCAGAAGGTCACGGTCTGCGCTTCCTGCTCCGGGATGATGAACTGCTTATCCTGGATGCCTATCACAAAATGCTGACAAAACTCAACACTGTCGTCAAAGAGATGGAGTGTTACACCACCCAGATTCATGAGTATGACATTTTTATTTGGTAACATCTTTGTTTCTTCATGTGAACATGTTCAATGCATGCATATATAATAGCTTGCCTTCTCAGCTTAGCACAACATCGGTCTTAAAATTTGATACTTAAACTGACAAAAAAGTCATATTTTGAAGTGAATCAAAACTCTTTAAAGGCAAACTTTAAGCAGCCCTTTGTTTCAAGAGAACTCTATAACTCAACACAAAGAGAGCTTGATTATTAGAAATGTATTATCTTTCATCGGAGGAGATCCTTCATTGTGGTTTATGAATTATTCTCTTTATTCTTTTGTTTGTGGGCTACCCTCGAACGAACTGGTCTACCTGGTTATCATGCTTTTAAAGTCACAGAAAGGGTGGAAAGAAATCAAAAAAACAAAATGATGACTTAGGTGTTCGGTGCAAAACAACCATGGCTAATATTAGTGATGCAGTGAATATGTAAACATACCTCGATCAAGAGGTTAGAAAGTAAATAATATAAATAAATAAATATTTATTATTATTATTATTTTATTAAGTGTGCTTTTTTTTTGGAAGCCCATTAACTACTTGAAGGAAATGGGGCACTCTGAGGCCCTTATTCCAAAATGTAAATAACAAAAGAATTGCTACAAGAGCACTGAACTAAAAAGTACACTGTAAATGTCACTCTCACTAATTTGCAGAGTGGCACAAGCGACTAACAAGACTGCATTACAGAGCTCCTGATTCTCTTTCTTCCTCTTTCCCTCTCTCCTTTCCAATTCTATTCACACCAAATATAGTTTTAATAATAATAATAATAATAATAATAAATCCATTGTTCTATCAGCCTTTTCATTTTCATCATTGCATTGACATCACATGCTCAGATCCGCAATGGACATGATGGCCACCTTTCACTGCTGCTGCCATATGCTTGTCAGTGTCGATTGCTGGCTGAAGGTCTATGATTGTACTTATTGGCAAGGCCGTCCTTGATCTGGTGGGGAGATAATGACCTTCCTCACAGCCCTGGGCAAGAGAGAGTGCTGTAATGGCTGCCTGGAGGCGGTTGACAGACAGCCATCCCTGTCATGTAGCATTAATGGGGCAAAAAGCAGCAAAGTAGCTCACCCGATCCACATCCGGAAGCCTCTTACTCCACTGTGATTAAGAAAAGGATTGACCCCTACAGATGTTGAGGCTGAAGAAAAGACTAAAAGAAGCAATTTATGAAGAGATCGGAAGTGGGTGGTTCAGAAAGACTTGCGCCTGGTGTTTGTTACTGTATTACTGTTTGAAAATTCTGTTATTATTTATCACCACCTTGTCATTGCAAACCTGTATGACTTAAAAATTAAAATGACTTCTGTACCTTGAAAGGTCATGTAAATTAACAAAATCCTACATAATTCATGCATGCCATGCCATGCCATGGGCGGAGCTAAATAGTCACTAGCATGCAAAGCTTTTGCACAGTGATTGTCTGCAAGCTGTTACTTTGACATAAATAAAACAGGAACAAAAATTTGAAGACTTCCGTAACCCAAATGAAGCATGTTGATGTTCATGTTCTCTGGGAGAAGTATCCAAACAAGAAATCCCGCCCTTTATGAGGTCATACAAGGACATACAAAAAAAAAAAAAAATTCAGAAACTTATGTGAACCCTGAATGAGTGCCTTTGGCACAAAGATACTCGATCATACGTCAAATTTGTTTTTTGAGACTTTGGGCTTGTTTAGCATGAGAATCAAATTCTTTAGCATTGTAAATAAGTCAGTGTGACGATGGGGCAGGGCCGAGAGACGTGGGAACGGAGCGAGGCCGGTGGAGGGATTGGAGATGAGCGACACCTGCCCGACCCACCGGTCTCGAGTCCCACGGAGTAGATGGAGGGATATAAAACTGGAGCGACGACAGTGAAGGACGAGAGAGGACCAGGCCTGGGTTTTAGTTTGTGTTTGGTTTTTATTTGTGCGCGTCAGTCGTCCGTGAGGGGCTGACGCGCTGTTTTGTCTTTATTTTGTAATTAAAGTTTATATTTGATTGTCCGTCGGTTCTCGCCTCCTTCTTCCCGTGATCATGGAGTTTTTATTGTTACAGTCAGAATATATTAAATAGCATTAAACATCCCCTTTAAGCTCCTAAAATGTAGAATCCTCGGGCCGTATTCAGAAAGATTCTAAGAATCCTCTCAGAAAACTCTTAATTTAGCTTAAAAACTTTTACGTAGGAGTCTTAGCTTAAGAGCGATTCGGGACCGATCTGAGAGCAACTCTGAGTAAGGAAAAGACAAAAACTTTCATCTTAGTGAGGAGGCGGGGTTGACCCCATTGCTATGTATGACACAATCTTTTGAAGACTGTGATTGGTTGGTTGTCCAAGAAGGAAAAAAAAAGTGATTTTAAGTATAGGGTCTATTCTAATTCTCACTTTGAATTTAATTTTTCCTATTTGACCGTTCTCTCTCTCTCTCTCTCACACACACACACACACACACACACACATTATATGTGTGTATATAAATCCTTTTTATTTACCATGCTTTTAACTTCCTATAAAGGTATTTGATTGGCTTAGAATGATAAAAATTGTTCCACTCTTTCCAATTACAGTGATTGCTGTCCTATTTAAGTGGCGGTTTGAATGTTGGTTTTAATGTATCAAACATGGAATCAAAACCAAGAAGGGCGAGAAAGCCAAACTGGACAGAGGAACAGTGTTTACTGTTAGCCCAGTTAGTGGATGAACACAAGGCCATTCTTAAAGGAAAATTTGGGCCGGGTGTCACAGCAAGGGACAAGAAGCAAACATGGGAGCGTATAGCACAAACTATTAATGGTTCATTCCCCCTGCTTGTGCGCACCTATAAGCCTGCAATATTCATAAATGCAGTTTTTTGAGCCTGCAAGGTCGGAATGTCCAGTGGAAACTAAATGAACTGCGACACAATAAGATGTTCTGAAAGTGCTGTAATTGTTTGTGTGATCACTCTGCTTACAGAAGGTTGTGCCAGACCCAAATCATCACTATTGCATTGTTGCATTTTCCCAGTTGCCAAATATCGTAATGTAGTGATTACTTTAATTTCTGGCACTATGGCATTTCTGCGCTGTGTCTGAGATGTTAGCACATCTCTAATAAGGTCAGTCACAAACATGATCCCTGCACGATCTAATCTATAGCGTCTTATTAACTCACTGTCATCCATTGTCTGCAACACATTTCTTCTGCCTCTTCGTCTTTCTGCCATTTTCTCCTCTGCTAAAGAAACTCTTAAGCCTCTTAAAAGTCCTCGTCTGTGCTCCTAACAAAATTGATTTTAAGACCTCTTTTAAGGGTTAAGATGCTTTCTGAATTACTTTTTTCTTTACTAGGATTTTTTCTTTAATTTTAAGAGTAAACGCCCACATTTCTAAGAATTTTCTTAGAATTTAGTCACTAGGAGCTACTTTTTGCATTAAGATTTTTTATGAATACGGGCCCTGAAATGTAATTAATTTTAATCAAAATAATTTAAATTAGTATTAGGAATTAGGATTTTCCCACAGATTAAAATAAGTTTCCTAAAATGTATGTATCCTTGTTTTCAAAAACAGATGCTCCTAGTGTTGTTTAAAAAATAATTTGTATTCCAGATGCATCACGAATGGGTTTTAAAATTGACTTTAAGTGGCGTTCACATAAGCAGCTCTTCTCTGGACAGCTTCACTTTTCTCAGAAGAATCAAAGAACATTTTAGCCAAATAAATCATATGCCATAAAACCCATATTACATTCTGTTCCTCTTTTTGGCTCCATTTCTGTACTGTCCTACTAGTTAAATGCAGATGTTCCATATCTATCTTCTCAGATGTTTTAGATAGTGATCTCTTTTGTATTTGAAAGTGTGACTTGACCAGAAGTCACATTCTGATTATAGTGGAAAGTGCCGAGTCAGCTGCACGACATTAGCTAAATGTAAAGAGCCTTATATGTCACATGAAAGCACTCATGTATAAAGGACTGTAGGCAGAGAGAGACCCATGGACCCAAACCAAGATCTCCCCTGCAGACTCTCATCATTGTTCCCCTCCTCCTCCACTTCTTCTCACTTTGATGCTCAGTGCCCCTCAAGGCCCCGTGCTGTGCACACTTCCTTATTAAGCTCCAGCCAATAGCGGCGCTGGGTGCTCTTTTCCATGGCGACAGAATGGGACTCAATGGTGGCGACCTGTCTGCTTTGACATGAGGGAACATTGTTATAAACTGCAAAGTTGGAGAACTAGGGCAGCTGAAGAGGCCTTTGGGCAATATCACGAGCGAGGTGTCGCTACAGATATTCCTCAGTTTCTCAATCACAGAATTGGTTTGGGTCGAAAGAGATTTTGTCAAGGTTTTGTTTACTGTTAGAATAGGATGAGAATTAGAGGTAAGGTTTGCACTTTTAAGGGAACGTATTCCACAAAAATATGTTTATGTGTCCTCTCTCTTTAAAAGAACACGGAGGGGGTTTTCTGAAACTCAAACAAGGCTTGACATGCTAGTATGTTCATGTGTGGAGAGACTGGGCCTCAAAACCAGACTGAAAATATGGCTTAAATGTCCCAGTGTGTGAGAATAAGCATCTACATTTTCTTCGCCATCCTCTAGGAGTAGAATCTAATGGCATTTTGACTGTTGACACAGCTGTATATGCGTGTTTTGATGTTATCCATATTTTGAGGACCTCTAACTTCCTTGAGTTGTTGTCCGGAAGCCAAGCACAAACAGGTTGGGACTCTGTTTGGCTCTGGACATCCTCACGGATTCAGCACTCTGACACGCTTTGCCTGATCCTCTCGAAATATTCCAAATATAATATGAAACCATGCTAGGCTTACAAGATATTAGGGTTTGGGAAGTGACAGCTAGACAAATGGATGCACAGCACAACAAAAGCAAATAAAGTTGAAAGTAACAGAAAAATGCACAACACAAAGGAAATAAACCACAGTGGAACAGAGAAACGCAAAACATAATAGAAATAAACCAATGGAAATGAGCCTAATCACAGTCTAAAGCAAACCATGACACAATGGAAATAATCCACAAACAACAGGAATAAGCCCTGCACACGACATGCAAGAAAAAAATAAATAAATTGTGATTTACTAATTCGTTCCCTCGATGTACTAAAATGTGCGCACGATTACTATTGCATTCCCTCGATTTGCTATTGCGTTCCCACGTTTTAGTACATTGAGGAAACAAATTAGTAAATTGTGCTCACGATTTAGCCCATTTTTTTCCTGCATGTCATGTGCGGGGTTCCGTAATTAACAAAATATTTTAAAAACACTGCATTTTTTTTTACAGAAGTCATAAGATACAAAAATGTTTATACATTTTGTCTTATAAATGATATAAAGTTTGCATTTTATTTCATTTAATTTTACTTTTTTAATTTTGTTGTGCCTTATTTCCACTGTGTTTTCAACTGCTAGTATTTGTTGTGTTATCCACCCCTAATTCACTGGGACAGAGTCGTGGGGTGACGTGTCTTTCCCTCTGTTTATGCGAGTCATAAATGTGTTTCTGAACGTGTAGATTCTGACTCTTTTATTGCACATAGTTTGCAGTGTGATTAATGTGTGATTAATCTTTCTCTGGTTCTCCTTGACTCTCTTTCTCTCTGTATTTCCCACAGTTTGCTTTCCTCTATCACACGTCCCACAGGGCCTGAAGGGAAGCCCACTGAGAGCTACATTTCAGCTGAGAGTGAGAGCGAGAAAAGTGAACGCAATGGGAAGAAAGTGTGTTTTAATGTCACTGGAGACGAGCAGGAGGACTCGGGTCACGACACCATCAGCAACAGGGACTCCTATAGGTAATGTGTCTTACAGTAGCCATAAAGTACTTTTACAGTTAGATGTAGTGTCTTCTCTAAAGCATCATGTCTGCCAGGTTTCTCAGTATCTGCTTGATTTCACACAACATTGTGTTTTAAAACAGTTCAAAACACAAAACAAGTACGTGTTGCATCCCCAGTGCCACAAAGAAACATCCACAAAAGTCTCTTCTAAAGTCAATTTCCTCTTTCATGTCAACTAATGTCATGACAATATGAATTTTAGTTATATTTTATGGAAGATTTTGTATGATTTTTTTAAATTATGTGTGTTTAAGTTATTTTTGAAAATAAATTCTTTGTTAACAATTATACATGTAATAATATAAATAATATTCTTTGTTAAAAAAAAAAAAAAAAAAATATATATATATATATATATATATATATATATATGCAGTTGCATGTATAAATTGCTTTATGCACTCAATAATTTAAATATTGATCAAAAATAAATAAATACACTATATAATTTCTATTTCAAATAAATGATGTTCTTTTTAACTTACTATTTATCAAGGAATCCTGAAAAAAAAAAATGACTCAAGGTTCCCACAAAAACAAATATTAAGCAGCACTTTCAACATTGTTAAAAAGAAATGCTTCTTGACCTCTAAATCAGCATAATTAAAGGATCATGTGATACTAAAGAAAATTCTTCTTTGCCATTTCAGGAATAAATTATATTTCAAAATAAACGAAATTAGAAAACCGTTAATTTTACAATATTACTGTTTTTGCTGTTTTTTTTTTAATTTATTTATCAAATACATACAGCCTTGATGAGCATAAGTGACTTTTTTCAAAAGCTTATTGCAAAAAAAATCAGAATACACAGCTACTTAGTTATGAGTGGCTGTCAGTGGAGAAAGATGACATTTTTGGCATATTAGTATAGAGTATGTTTCTGGCTTTATTTGCACCAGAGCTCACAAATTAATAAATTCAGAAGAATTTGCTGTGATCTTAACAGATGTGAATGGCTTCTGCACATTGTGATCCTGTCATGTGTTCATATTCATTTCTTCCAGTGATTGTAACAGCAACAGGAACTCCATAGCGTCCTTCACCAGCATCTGCAGCAGTCACTGCAGCTCTTACGTCCACAGTGATGAGATGGACTCAGGTAATGCAACCAGACATCATCCTACACACATCTGACATCACAACACTATTGTCAGTTCACCCCCCGATAAATCCCCCATGACTGTAATCAAATATGCCATTCAGACTGATTCTTGACTCATCGCACTGCACATCAAGCACACATTTTCCACTTAGTCAAACAGAACCTGCCAAAATACAGAGTCTCTCAAACTGATGGCCACTTGATGCTAACTACTGAAAAAATGGAGGAAGAAAAGGAGAGGAAAGACGGAGGGAGAGGAGATAATTGTTTGCATTATGGCAATACCTCACGAATGAAGCAAAAGTGTTAAGGAATCTGTGTTGAATGTTTGTTTCCTCTAACGATTACCACTTGCCCTCTCTCCACACACACACACACACACACACACACACACAATCAATCACATAAAGGTGACGAGGTACCAACCAGTGTGTGGATATCTCACGACAAACAGAAGAAGCTACACGGCTTCCTGGAGCATCTGTTCAGTCAGGTGTGTGTTTGCAGTCAAACTTTACATCCACATGCATTTGTTCATGTGAACTTTGACCATTTCAGTCAGAATATATTAAATATCTTATCCATATTTGTGTATATAAATGTGAATAATAATAATAATAATAATAAATAATTTTCTGTATATACTAATATACTAATTTCTATATATACTTTAAAGTTAAACATCTTCAAAGTAGTATAAATTAACATTAGCTGATCTATCCATTAATTTAAACATTTATATTATACATTCCCTTGCAATAAAATTTTGTTAATTGCTCATTTTTGATTCCTAATTCCTTAATAATTGATAATGAATAATAAATATTTGGTAAGTCAATAAATTAAGAATTAATTCCTTGCTAACTATTTAGAAATTGAATATTTTTTTTAAGTGTTTTTTTTTTTTTTTTTTTTACAGCTCCTTTAAATGGTCTGGCAGTGAACATTTTAAGTACAAGTTTTAATATTTAATCCATCAATACAGTGTCATAAAAATGGCATTTATTAAATGATAAAAACATTGTTTCAAATAGTTTAACATATATAGCAAATCACTTAATGTCAATGTAATGTCCTTTGACTTCTTTGACACCTAAAAACAGGTTGAAGCCCTCTCACATAATGCATCATGGACATGGTCATTTCCCCCAGAGATCAATCTGTTTTGTCTCCACACTTTTTAACAAGGATGTCTCAATCACCAGTAAAATGGAGAATGTCCAGCTGACTTTATCCTTGGCTGCTGTTTGGTTTATAGCACACAGGTTTCCGGGAGCACAACACTCCCAGTTCACATGCAGCACAAATGTTTTCCGGCTGAAGGGGTGGGAGTTCAAGGGGGCTTTTGTTTTGTTTTTGTGCAGATTGCCTCCAAGTGCACTTTATTATTTTTTTATTTTGAAATACCGAAATACATGTACTCTTGAGTTTGTCCATTTGCTTAGTCAGCTAATTAAAGACTGATTTCCAATGATATTTTGGTGCTGATCTCATTTTCAGGTGGAGTCCATCACCAGTTTGTTGAAAGGAGCAACTGTGACACGAGCCTTTGAACAGACCAAGTGTTTCACACCGGGACGAGGACTTCAAGGTATTGAGAGACTTTCATGTTAATTAACTAAATTGTGTTTTATTCCTGTTGGCACAGTCTTATTCATACAGACAATTTTCATTAAAGTGACTTTCATGGCTCAATGCACTTTTTGTTGAGGGTTGCATAACTTAAATCAGACTTAAATTGTGTGTGCTTCTCTCAACGTGGTGAAACTCATAAACTATACTTGTTTATGAGATTATGATCTCCAGGGATCTCTGACAATGGATTTTCAAACTTTTCTGGTAATGCCGCTCTGAAATGTCTCATTGTGAAGACAGTTATGTGTTTGCCAGAGAGAGAAGGAAGAGGGTGAAAAGGAGTGACATAAATCTGGGCCTGTATTTCATGTCTAAAGGGTTGTTGGCAAAAGGAAGTGTGGCTAAAGGTAGGGGTTTCCTCTGAGCGGTGTTGAGGTTTCAGTGATTGACTGCTCCAACCTTAGCTTTGTCCTTTACTACAAATCATCTTAATCAAATCTGTATGATTCGTTTTATCTGGGACAGATAAAGAACACCAGACTACTAGAGATAGTCTAGGGCGCTTCCTCTCTCTGATCTGAGGACACTAGGACATTGGAGATTGTCTGGGTCACTTCCTCTGTCTCATTCTAGATTTTGTGACGGTTTTGTACCCTTGAAATGGACACTACTCGTAGAGTAGTCCATTTAAAAAAGCCCATTTAATTGATCGCATAAATCCAAAGTTTATCAGAAAGAAATATCTCTTATATAAACATCTCATACAAAATTGAAGTGAATTGAATTGAATTGAATTGAATTGAATTGAATTTAACTTTAACTTTAACTTAACTTAACTTAACTTAACTTAACTTAACTTAACTTAACTTAACTTGTATTTTTTATCTATTTCATTTATTGTATATTTAATTGTTTTTTAATTTTATTTTATTATTATTTACTTTATTTCATTTTATTTAACAACATAACACTGAAATACATCTGATTTTAATTACATTTGCATAGTGCTTAACACTGAGTTCTCACTTGAAGTGCACTCCTGAATGAGTAGGACATAGTGATGTTCACTTTCAAATCTGTTTCACCCTTAATTGCCTGTATGATTTAATCTCTTTAAACATTAAAATGTTTCAACTAAGGAGCCTGAAATAGATAGACAGCTCCAGGCATGCGCGTAATTTGCACAGGGGTTACGGGGGTCATGACCCCGCCAAAAATCAGATCCAGCTCATTTAACCCCCCCCCCAATATCATCACATCATTCAGATTATAATAAATATGAAATATTCAGAATGAATACTTTTGTTTGTTTTCTTTATTAATTTAATTTGCCAGCAAGAAAGATAGTATCATATTTTAAATAATCTGTAATGTACCCCCCGCCCACCGCACCGATTACTTGTAATTACCCAACCAGCTTTCTCTACCAAGTTTGTTCACTATTTTTCCTTTATTTATTGACCATACACTCAAAACAAAGACAAATTTAAATGTAAGTCTTACTTAACCTTTTCACAGTAAGTTTAAAGGTTTTTCAAGGCGACCGATATCGATCGTAGTATCACTATGGTTCCTATGGAGACGCGTCATTCATTGCTTGTCACACCGCAGCCACAATGGCGCTGATTGACTGTTGATCTGCTTTTATTTCCTTTTTTATTAAAAATTTCACAAATTTGTTAGCTATAGCAGGATATATCTGATATTCCGATTGTGAAATATGTGCAAGTGGATGTGTTTTGTTGTTCAAACACCTTTATAACGATCGCGTTAGTTGAGCTGTATGCGCAACGTATCTATCTTATTAAAATACCTAAAAAAAAAAAAAGTACATTATTAGGAATTTATCACCTCCGGCTCAATTTGAGATGATTAATTATTTTTTTTCTTTTTGCATGGAGTTTGCAAAGTGACAAAATGAATCAAAGCACAACTAATGTTAGCGTTAGTCCATATTTTCTCAGTTTCTGAATTTGATGTTATCAGAGGCTAAATGCAAACACAATTTTTTTTATCTACTTTTGAGTCTTATTTCATGCAAAGTGATAATATAATTCCACTTTAATTTTCTCTATTTGAAAGTTTTTAATGTTGTTATTTGATGTTCAGTTTTAAAATGTGATGTAGATAAAACACATTTTAACAGTTAAACTTTAAGCCTAGTTTATTAACATTTTGTTGGGGTGATTGGGGACAGGTGGGGCTCGGAACCCTTTTCCTACCTCCGAAGTGGGGAATGGCAGAAAAAGTTTGAGAAACACTGAGTTAGCTGATGATTTGTTTTGTTGACTGGAGTTGGCTGGCTAGATGTTCGTTTGCCAGTTTCCTATGAGGTAAAGCCAGAGGGTGCCAGGGTCTGTGTAGAACCAATGTCACTGAATTGTAACTTAAGTTGCTGTTTGCTCCAATACAGTCACCCGTTTTGGGGGGGATTGCATAATTAAATTATGCAAATTAGCATGTTATCTTTTATACAAGAAAATTATTCAACAAATAAATTAATTAATAAATATACCGCGAGTTTAACCCCCCCAATGGTTGACCCAAAGTTACGCCCTTGGCTCCAGGTATGAAGCTCTTAGTGTGTTGACAAACAAACAGTAGAAACAAACTTTAATACTATGTGCAGGAACTCCTGAGTCTCTGGTTTATATTATAATAAAGTTTATCCCAAAGGCACAGATTCACACAGGATGTGGCTCAAGGTCATTTAGTAGGTTAATAAACACAGTAGGTATTGTTCTAGTGATATTTGAAAGCAGGATAGGCTTTGTCTGGGAAATAAATCTTAAATGAAGTGATGAGTCAGCGAAAGTCTGCTCTGTCTGTGTGTGTGGTCTGAATCTAGCTTTAAACCTCCACAGAATGTTGCTGCTTTGCTGTTGTAAGGAGATGAGCAGATTAGTATGGAATCCACATGGTTTTAACAGTTGATAACTTGTGTGCCTGTGCATTTGATTTGTTTATTTAAGCTATTACATGCATGCAGGTGAGAAAATGGGATTTGAGAATTAGAAATTGAGATGCTTAATATAGAGCCTTCACTAATAGATTTTTTACATTTCTTTTATGTATTAATTTATATTTTAAATTATATTTTGGTACTTTTAACCTTTAACACAAGCAGGGAAATAAATACATTTAAAAAATGAATAGCAGCAGAAATAATAATAATAATAATAATAATAATAGGTGTTCCTGTGGCTCAAGTGGTAGAGCATCGCGTTATCAGCGCAAGGTTGTGGGTTCGATTCCCAGGGAATACATGTTAGGTAAAAGTTGTTAGCCTGAATGCACTGTAAGTCGCTTTGGATAAAAGCGTCTGCTAAATGTATAAATGTAATATTAATAAATGATTATAATAATAAAAAATAAATGACTGTTAAATAAACAATATATATTGATTATTATTATTATTATTATTATTACAACTGTTTGTCTCCATAGTAGACGTGGTTTTACTGTGTGTGTGGTCGATTCCTGAAAATGTTTTACATTACCACATAGGGCTCAAAGGAAATTATGATATAATCACTGAGACGAATCGAATGATGTAAGACCATCTCACCCACCCTCTTTTTCCCTGGACGGAGCAGGAAGCGGATAGGAGTGTGTGAGAAATGGCATATGTGTGTCACCGCACCATACCTTTTTATCATCACCATGGTAACAAGTGTTGACACCTTTTACGGCCAGAGCCATCTACTGTAAGGGCATTGGAGCTATATATATATATTTTTTTTTTACAACCTTCGACCCTACTGATCCCACTCCACACGTCTTGCGTGTTGCATAAATGTGTACTACTAGTTGTCTATTTGTGCGGGCCATGTTTGATCCTGTACGTTGGACTCCAGTGATCCTGTGATTGTTTTTGGGCAGAGTTTCATCAGGACATGGAGCCTAAGCTCAACTGCACCAAGAAACTGAGGCTTCATGTCAAGCAGGATCCATGGAACCTGCCCAGCAGCATTCAGGGTCTCACACACACCATCACCAAGTTTGCGGAAGGTCAGTGGTTTCAAAAACAAACACATCACATACGTGTGATCCTTGCCATAAACAACCACTCGAGCAGCTCTCAGTAGGGGCTTGATGCTGCCACGAGAGTGAATTATTCAAGCATACACTGCTAAATGGGAGTTTATGGAAGGGAGAGAGTGAATATTTGGCTTTAACTCCCTCAGGTCAGTTGTCAGCAAGGGTGGAAAAAGCATTCGCCTGCATTTTAACTTCCTTACACTGCTGCTGCTGTGTGCGTTTAAATTCCAAGCCTGATGAATTAGCAGCAAAAACTACTGTGAAAGCAGATTAACATTATAGTCCAACATTTAATTGTGTTTTGTTCTGTTTTTATAGCGAAGGACATTAAGATTTACAATATTCAGTGTCATATTCACTATATAGTTGTGCCACTTCTGGGTGTTTAAATTAAATTAAATAAAATAAAATTAAATTAAATTAAATTAAATTAAATTAAATTAAATTAAATTAAATTAAATTAAATTTTATTTTATTTTATTTTATTTTATTTTATTTTATTTTATTTTATTTTATTTTATTTTATTTTATTTTATTTTATTTTATTTTATTTTATTTTATTTTATTTTATTTTATTTTATTTTATTTTATTTTATTTTATTTTATTTTATTTTATTTTATTTTATTTGCATCTTATGTACTTCATTCAACCAGATGTTAAATGCAGTAAATCCAGATTATCCATATTTCTGCAGTAAATACACATTTTCAGATATTTACCAGATTTTTTTCATGAATTTATTTCATGACTGACGTTGCTTTTTATGTACCTTTAGAGGTGAAAACACGGCTACTCTTAGTCCTTCTGCAATACACAGGTGAGTGTCGATTAAACCAAATTCGCTTACGCATATTATTTAAATGCTATAAATATACATGACAAATAAGGAACGCATCATTTTCGGTCTTTTAATTGTTCACACTCATTCATTATATGCTGTAATCTGTCACACCAAACAGTAGGCAGTCTTTTGAGGTCACCCCGAATAAATTACACTCAGTTGAGAATTTTTCCACACCGCATTTCTCTCACTCCTGCAACAGCAGTCCAGCATCATCTGAGAAAAATAGAGCCCTCAGAAACTCCTGTAATCCCCTTAAGGAAATATAATTTTATAAAAAGACAGAGTTTCTCAAGGTTATGACTAGAAAATGCAGCTAAATTATATATATTTGGCTGAAGAAAGAGAGTAGCCTTTCGTAATGGTGTCTAATGTGTTTTGAGTTCATTGGGAAGTACGAATACATCTTTAGATCATTTGAGTGCATTATTTTGTTTTGACTTTTGTCTTTGAACACTAAACATAATGTGGAGACTGAAGAAGTTTTATTAAGAGGGCATTTTATTGAGAGAGTGTCACCCATAAATGTCCATGCCATCATTTACTCTTCTTCATGTCATTCAAAACAACTAAGCTAACTGCATAGTCTTGCTCATATTATGCAAATGTAACTCTCTTTCTCTCTCTCTCAGACTTAGAGATTCAGTTGAGGAGGGATATGGTGTTTAGTCAGAGTCTGGTGGCAGCGGTTTGCTCTTTCTCAGAGCAGTTGTTGGCCATGCTAAATCAAGCTCTCAGTGCTGAGAGTGAAAGTCAAGAAGCCAGTCGCCGCTGGCTGGAGCAGATCTCCTCGGCCGGTCTTCTGTTGCATTTCCAATCTCTGCTCTCCCCCAACTTGGTGAGTACCTGCCACGGTCACTGGGCTTGAAATAAGCCTTTCTAGTCTGACGTCCTCCTTTAGGTCAGATATATTTGGATCGAGGGTCATGTATGGCACTCGAATGATTGTCAAAATCCTGCTCGATCTGGCCAGTATCCCACAGCTCAGTAGGATTTATCACATCCTTCTTAGATTCATCGTAATGGTGTTCTGTGTTTGTGGTGGATAGCCTGTAAAGATGCAGTTGTTAAAGCAATAAGCCACAAGAGACCAAGTGTTTTAGTTATTTTGTCAGGCTGAGAGGTGTTGTTAGGCATGTCACGAGCCGTAGCATGTGAAAAAATTTAATAAAATGAAATAAAATATCAAACATTAAATATAAATTGTAAAATGCAGGCAAATAATATATAAGACATGATCAATAAATAAAATGTAAAAAAAATTATAAAATTTCTTAATAAGAAGAATTTGCTAGCAATTCAGAATTAAATAAGGGTTAAATTTTGTTTTGCTTTATTTTAAAGCTTTTTTTTTTTTTTGCAATTAAAAAAACACTAACTTTTCACTTAACAGGATGATGCATCATGGGTGTGGTGATAATTTCTTATAATGGCTGTGAGGTTCAGTACACAGAATAGCTGCTACTTAACATCTGATCTAAAGTCCATTATTCTGTGCCTTTAATGAGCAAGATAACTCTTCATTTAACAGAAAAATGTGTGAAGAGATCGACAGCATCCCTTAGCTACTTTCTTATTTTGTTTGTCCTCCTCCCTGCAGATTACATCTGCTTTTTGTTTACTGCAATCAGCCGCAAGGTCAGATCCACGTCTGTGTGTTGGGACTCAGTGGAGTTTGCTTTCTTATTGAATTGATGACTGTAGCCATGTGTTTTCCCACACAACGGCAATTTCCACAATCTATGGTTATCCCGACAGACTGAGGGATAATGCAGGATTATCATGTCTTGTAAAGTGTTTCTGTCTTTGGCTTCAGCTTGAGATCAGATTTCACCTGGCTGTGATTGAGGCCAGAGGATTATGTTTCTTTGTTTGCGTTCCTGGGGTTGTTCTGTGAAATTTTTATTTGCACCCAAAGTCACTTTATGACAGTCGAAATGTGAATATTTCTCAACTGAAGCATATAAGAGCTGTTCTTATTTAAAGGAATAGTTCACCCCGAAATGAACGTTTGCTAAACATTTACTCAGGTTTGGAGAAATTTAGCATTACATCACTTGCTCACAAATGAATCCTCTGCAGTAAATGGATGCCGTCAAAATGAGCTGATACAACATCACAATAATCCACGCGTAATCAGATAAAATACAAGTCTTTGATTCATTATATTGCTTTCTCAACTGCCTGTCTAAATCAGGGGAGAAGTATGCATAGACCGAACACAGTCCAAAGCAGTTCCAAACAAATATGTCTGTGGATAGGGGATTGACTTTTTCACAGGAAGAAGTGTTATGGATTATGGACTCCTATTTTGACCAGAAGTGACGGTTTAAAGTTAAAAGCCTTGATGATGGATTAGTTTCTTAGAAACACAGCTTTTAACTTCATAAAACATTAATTGATGGACTGGAGTGGTGTGAGTTACTTGTAGATTATTGTGATGTTTTTATCAGCAGTTTAAACTCTCATTCTGAAAGCACACATTCACACCAGAGGATCTAATAGTGAGCATTCTCTAATTTCTTTATTTTTATTTTTATTTAGAGAATATAAATAAAAACAACAGGATGTTTGGATGATGTATGTCAAGCATGTAGGCAGAAAAATCAGTCAGGCTGAGCTTCCACAGAGGATGAACCCACATGTAATATGAAGGTTCCCAGCATTTGAGACTTTAGTTTTATCTCCACAGCACTGCCGCTCTTCCCCCTCCACCCCCGAACACACTCAGGGGAGGGAGAGCAGGCGGCAGCGAGCAACCCGGAGGTAATTTCTTGACATGATAACGCTTGGCAGCTTTGTAGGCCCCCAGATGAAAGGATTGTGGCATCTGGCACATGGGGATCTTTGAGAGAGTCGGCCCACGTATCAGGCAGAGGAGTCATTTTCAGATGTGTGAGGAGTGGTCCCTCGATTCTCACACCAGACTTGTTCAGATTTGTATGTGGATGGTCTCATCTGCAGCCATGGGTTTACTGTGTGTGTGCGGGCAGAACTAAAACGTAATTTGTATCTATACTAAAGCACACCAGTTTCAGTTTTTTTGTATATTTCACTCATGCTATCAGGCCTTCAACACATTTTTTTCATTAAACACATGTAGTTTAGTAATGGTTTTGTACTTTTGTTATGTAATTTTTTCTTTAGACGGATGAGCAGGCCATGCTAGAAGACACACAAGTTGCTCTTATAGACCTGGAGAAGGTCACATTCTACTTCCGGCAGTTTGAAGGCGAGCCTCTTGTTGCTAGTAAGTTCTCTTTGAAGAAACATTTCCTGTTTGAACAGGGAATAATTACTTTTTCAGTTAATAACTTTAAAACTAATTTAACTAGAATGTTTACAGAATGTTTCCAAGTATTTGTCTTTGCATTATATAACAAAAAATCTGTCATGATTATAGCAGTACAAAATAAATAATTTTTACCGTATTTTTGTTAATACATTTACAAATGTATGTATCAGCCAAATGTATTTTTTGTATTCTTAAAGGGGTCATATGACGTTGCTAAAAAGAACATTATTTTGTGTATTTGGTGTAATGAAATGTGTTTGTGGTTTAAGGTTCAAAAAACACATTATTTTCCACATACTGTACATTATTGTTTCTCCTCTATGCCCTACCTTTCTGAAACATGTTGATTTTTGCAAAGCATATCATTCTGAGAAGAGAGGTGTGCTCTGATTGGCCAGCTATCCAGTGCGTTGTGATGGAACGAATTCCTCAAACGTGTGACGGAAATGTTACGCCATGTGTCCCGGCGCGACGAGACAAATGCAATAAAACCCATTAAAAACAAGGCATTTGTTGCATCCAGTGGGGACATAATTACTGATTATAATGACTGAGGATTATAATGACATAGAATGCGTTTTTTTGCAGTGAGCCTTTTTTTAATTGTTTTGGTTTGCAGTGAGCTTTCTGCGTGCTGTTTATGCGCCCTGTGTGCCTTGGGTTTTTGCAGGAGCACTCTGAGCTACTGAGCAACTCCGAGCAGAAAAAGCGCCTGACATCATTCACATGTTTAGCCGGAGCAGTATTTTTTTAGACTACTGTTAATATGACAGTTTACTTAACAGCAAAACCCAAAGATTTTAGAATGCTCACTCTATAATCCTTTGATTGACCTTACACTGTATCGCCGCTGCGTAAACATATAACCATGTCTGCATTTGTGATCGGAGAAACGACAAACAATAAGCGCTACTCTACACTGCTCAAAACTCACGTTTCAATCATCAGTGGCAAATTCTTTAAATATGTAAACATGCTTGCAGGCTGTGAGTCGGAAGCACCAGACTCTCCTTGCAAAGTTGGAATTGCTCCACTTTATAGAAACAGCCTTTTGCACAGAACCATTGTAGGCTACTGTTCAGGAAACAGTCCATGTCCTCCATAAAATGTGCTGCACACATCTGAATATTTGGTTTGAACTGTTCTGGAACAGTGTTGTAGATAAAACTTAACCACTGATTTCTAGTTGTGTCCTCTTTTGGAAGACCAAACGAAGTAGCTTGGCTTTCACAATGAAACACACAGCGTATCCACAACATGGCGCTGGCTGCAACAGCGAGGATAAAAGTTGCGCCTTCTTTCTTTTGCGTAAACATTTGGGAGGTGTTATGCAAATCTTCCCACATTGTGATGTAAACATGTGGGGGCATCTTAGAACGAGCTGTTTTAGGTAGGCGTAATAATTAACTTTTATAAAGAATATCTCTTTGGATTTGAGATTTTAGTCTTTGCAACTTTACAGATATTCTTAATACACCAAGAGCTTGTAACACTCCAAAGAGAAAGGTAAATCTCATCATATAACCCCTTTAACGTAACTATTCAAATAGTCACTTGGAACCAGTGTGTTTGTATGAAATATTTTATTCATAAACCCTCTGACTCCATCCTGCTGATGGCTTTGTTTCTTTTTCTCCAGACATGCCCATCTCATACCAAGTTGAGGGCACACGGCAGGCTTTGAAAGTCTGTTTCTACCTAGAGGCGTTCTACTTCCAGCAGTTACCCCAGAGACTAAGATACGGCGGTAGCTTCAAAATTTACCCCGTCCTGTTCACCCAGGGTACGATGTGTTTGTATGGACACAGTTAGCCTGAAGCATGGCCAAAAAAGCTAAAAATGAAGCTAGTTACCTCCCTTAACTTTTTAAAAACAATAATGTAACTAAAACATAGCTAAACGTATGAGAAAATTCCAGAGCTTCACGAAATCTTTCTTTCTACAGCTTTGGAGACCATGGAGGGATATTATTACCGAGAAAATGTGTCAGTGGAAGAATATCAGGCCCAAATCAATGCTGGATCCCTGGAGAAGGTCAAGCAGTACTACAAGAGACTCAGGTAAGTCTGCTTCACCTGTCAGTCAAACTTCAGCTATGAAATTACTGGGAGGTTTTGAGAAGTGGTTATAATTGCTGAGTTGGATTACCTGGACTGGGAGTGCCACTTAAATATAAAATGGCAAAATCAGTAATCAAGTTATTATTTACCAAATACAAATGTAAATAGATCTTTATGAATAGATACATATCAGTAATTATTATGCCAGTCTGTTTGAATAATAGTTTTGAGGTTGAGATGAAGATGAATTTGCCCCCAGACCTCAAAATGAGTTCAGTTCATCAGTCTGCCAAAACAGTAAGGGAAGGCTTTCTGAAAGTGAAAGTGAAAGTGAAGTGACATTCAGCCAAGTATGGTGACCCATACTCTGAATTTGTGCTCTGCATTTAACCCATCCGAAATGCACACACACAGAGCAGTGAACACACACACACACTGTGAGCACACACCCAGAGCAGTGGGCAGCCATTTATGCTGCGGCGCCCGGGGAGCAGTTGGGGGTTCGATGCCTTGCTCAAGGGCACCTAAGTCGTGGTATTGAAGGTGGAGAGAGAACTGTACATGCACTCCCCCCACCCACAATTCCTGCCGGTCCGGGACTCGAACTCACAACCTTTCGATTGGGAGTCCGACTCTCTAACCATTAGGCCACGACTTCCCCAAAAGCATTGCTGCAGGAATAAAAGCATTTCTGCAGGAATATTCCCATCCAGTTAACTCCAGATATTGGGGAAGTCATGGCCTAATTGTTAGAGAGTTGGTCTTGCAACCCAAAGGTTTCGGGTTCGGGTCTCGTACCAGCGGGGATTGTAGGTGGTGGAAGTGAATGTACAGTGTCAGTATACCATGATTTAGGTGCCCTTGAGCAAGGCACTGAACCCCCAACTGCTCCACAGTATAAATGGCTGCCCACTGCTGTGTGTCTGCACTTTGGATGGGTTAAATGTAGAGCACAAATTCTGAGTTTGGGTCACCATACTTGGCTGTATGTCACGTCACTTTCATGTCTGGTTTTACACCGCCTTCATGTTCCTTCAGTTGTTTCGTTGTATGTTTAAGTCTTCCAGAGGCCTCTTGGGACATTCAAATGGCTGTTGAAACATGTTAAATTGTTTCCAAACCCTGAACATCAGCACTAATTCTCAAAATATGAGTGAATTTGATATGTTTATGGAAAATAATCATCATGTAGGATCCTAATAAGATGTTCTCCGAGCAGCTGATGTTTGCTTTATAGCTCACAAGGGTAAACATCAGGTGTAGATCTCATCTGTAATTGGTTACAGCGTGCTGAGGTCAGCCAAGTTTCATTGTATTATGTGAGCCATAGGTGCATGTTACTTTTGGGATTTGCATTGAGGCAAGCCTGCCAATTCTACAAGAGATCAAGTACAGTCTTGGCTTGATTTGAGGCCAGAGGAAGACGTATGATGGGTTACTCAAGAAATATTGTCTCATTATGTTCAAACACTGTTTTGGTTTGGCTTTCCAGCATTGGGGGTGTAATGCTGACTCATTATCTTCACTGTGCTCTCTAGCATATTGGCATTTCGAAAAAATCTTTCTATATTCCACTAATAACATGATCCTTCTATCCCTTATCCTGGCCTTTGCTCTCTGAGCATTGGTATTGGCATTTTAAGCTGAGCTTGATGCATTTATATCCACTAAATGTGAAGTGTGAACACTAAATGAGGAAAAAGGCAAATCCGTTCCTTATTCAGAATGTTACTATTCAGATATGGATATGACAGTGAGGTGACTGTACGTGTTAGATGCTAGTTTTCATAATTCTAAACACACTGCACACATTTAAATTTTCTTGCATTTTTTTTTCTTAGCGCCAAGGGATGTGAAAAAGTTAATAATTTCAAAATAGACTAGTCAGTGGGTTGGTTGCCTGAACGATTCCATTCTTGTGTTAAAAAAGCTAGATATGGAGCACAGCTGAATGGATAGGAATGTGAAGGTCTTGACAAGATTTTAAGTGCTTTTTAAGACTATTTTTTCACATATATATGTATGTCATTGATGTCATTTTAATATTTATAATAATTCCATGTTATATATTAGTATATATAAATTATTACATTTAATATAATAGGTTGATAAGTGAATAATATAAATTATATAAATGATTCATATATAGCTGAGTCATTGTAAGACTGCAGTTATTATTAGCCAGATATTGTGAAAATGGAGCATTTGCACTACAAGTACAACAGTACTTATGGCAGCATTTTCAGCATTCATGTGATTTCCCAGGGTTTGTGGTTTTTGTTTGAATTTGTGTGATTTTTATGCAGTTGTGGAAAGGCCCTGCAGGTAAAGTGATTCAGCTTAGCCATGGCAAGACTGTGCAGATGAGCTTGAAATGAATTGACAGGGAGCCTTCTGGTGTAATGTGGAGCAGATGTAAACTGAGAGAGCGGACAGAGACAAACGAGAGGAGTGAGGAGGCAAAGAGGAGAAAAGAGAAAATGAGACTAATCTTAGCACCCAAAGTGTAGGGTTGCCAGATTTTTTTTTAAGTACAGTCTTTATTTGTCACACAACTGGAGTTGTACCACTTATGCTACACTTAAAAAAATAAATATTTAATATTTATTAATAATAAATTATTTTTTAATGTTTGCATTTATTTATGTACTTGTCAGATCCAATTTGATACCCTTTTTGATCAAGGTCTATTTATGCTGTTATCTGTACATATTTGGCCTTTGTAAATGATTGAAAGTATTGATTGGCCATTTTTTATTTTTAATTGTGTCACATTCTAAACTCACAAGTACAATTGATATTATCAGGCCCCGTGCTAATGTTGGTAATTATTAGAATAAAAAAAGAATACCAAAAATGTCAGAATGTCTGGAGTCTGGGGTATAGAGAGAGGTCTGTGGACTGCTTATTATTGGGACTGCAGAGTGAACTCATGGAAATTTTAATAGTATAGTCATAACGTGAATGGAACGCTAAATAACAAGCTATGTTTCTTATCATAAAAGTTAGACTGGAGGCTGGAGTTTAAATTGAGATCAGCTATAATGCCTACAGAGAATTATAATTCCTATTTATTTCTGTTAGGGCAAATTACTCTGAAAATGTAATTAAATTTGTAATGGGCTCATATCTGCATTGCTGTTTTCATCCTGGCCTGCAGGGGTCACTCTCAATGAGTACTGTGTCATGTTCCCTCCAGAACTGCAGATGGCTCTGGCCCTATGAACTCTAGCCCTATGGTCTCTCCGCTCCTCCAGAGGGCGTCATCGCCCCGTACCATGTTCAGGGCTCTGCTCATCAGCGTTGATTCCTCACACCTGTATTTGACCCTTTATAAGTCTGTTTGTTCCCTGCTATTGTGTTCAGTCTTGAGCCTATGCTTCCTGTGTATCCAGTTGCTAAGTTAAGTTTGATTGTGCTTGTGTTTTTGGACCCTTGTATCTTTTTTGTTTAATGGTAGCTAAGTTTGCTACGTTTATTTTTTACTTTGTTTTTTTCTAGTAAAGATTATTGTTACTTTTTGAAGATTCAAGCCCCTTGGCCTTTTTGCTCTTTTGCTCTTCCGCTCTTGGGTTTAACAGGCTGGGAGTAGCTCAGTGAGTAAATTCACACTCTTGGCACACCAGAGACCCGGGTTCAATCCCTGCTTAAGGCAGCCTCGTTACAGCAAGACTGAACCATGGAAGCAAACCCAGCGGAAGAGTCTTCACCACCCTCCAATGTGGAACGGATCCTAGCTGCACTCTCTGAGCAAGCCACTACCATTCAACGACATGATGAAACTCTGTCTCAGATTGTCCAAATGTTGAGCCTTCAGTCCCAGGCCTCTTCACCCCAAGAACTCCAACAGTCCCCTGATCCTCAACCTAGGTCCATGGTGACACTTCCTTCTGAGCCTAGATTACCAGCCCCAGATGGAAGCTCTGAGAGATGCAGAGGATTTATTACCCAGTGTACTCTGGCCTTTCAACTACAACCAAGTAGTTTTCCCACTGAGAGCAGTAAGGTGGCCTACATCATTACTCTCCTCACTGGTAAGGCGCTCGAATGGGCATCAGCTTTGTGGGACCAGAAGTCTCCACTAACCACAAACAGTCAACAGTTCATCATGGAGATGAAGAGAGTTTTCCAACATCCAGCCAGTGGAGGTGATGTCGATCTTCGCCTGCTGAATCTCTCTCAAGGTACCCGGAGCGCAGCTGAGTTCACCATAGAGTTTCGCACTCTGGCGGCTGAGAGTAGATGGGATCAAAGAGCCCTAAGAGCGACCTTCCACCACGCTTTGTCATCAGAGCTCAAAGACGAGTTGGCATTCCGAGACCCTGCCCCTGACCTTGAGTCCCTCATTGATGTAGCTATCCGGGTTGACCATCGCCTCGGAGAACGCCAGATAGAGCGGCAGCGGGAGACCAGCTTATTTGAGGCCAACAGTCCTGTTAAATTATCTCCTCCTTTTGTGGACATGGATGAACCCATGCAGTTGGGAGGAACTCGGATATCCCAGTCCGAACGTAATAGGAGGATGAGAGACAGATGCTGCCTCTACTGTGGCAAGCCAGGACACTTTCGTGCCAGCTGTCCTGAGCTTTCGGGAAAAGCCAAGTCTCGTCCTGGAGTAGGGGGGCCTGGGCGAGAATAGGAACCATCCCCTGCTCAGCAACCTTAGGTTTGAAGATCCAGGCCACAATCACCATGGGCCAGCAACACCATCAAGTATGTGCCTTTGTAGACTCTGGGGCCGCCGGGAATTTTATGGACTTTAAGATGGCCCAAAGTCTTGCAATTCATCCTATGACTCTCCAAGAACCCCTTAACATTACTGCAGTTGATGGCAGCCCGCTGGGATCGGGTCGGGTCAGTCAATGCACGCCACCTCTTCAGTTAAAGATGGGGAACCATCAGGAATTGATTCAGTTTTTATTAATTTGTACTCCTAAACTCCCTATAATCCTCGGCTTCCCATGGGTGACTGATCATAACCCCAATATTGACTGGTCCAGAGGAGTTGTCACAGAGTGGGGAACACACTGCCAACTGTCAAATACTGCTTTCTGCTGTCCACCTGAGCTGAAGTCTGTCCAAGAATCAATGTCCGGCAATCCCAAGAGCAACTCCATCTTTAGGCTCAAAGCCCGTCCTTGGAAGTCATGGCTATTCCCAGGATCGAACCAGTCACTTTTAAGCCCCCTCTTTACCCTCCCGAGCCATTCCGAGTTCCCCCGGAATACATGGACCTCCTCGAAGTCTTTAGTAAGGTCCAAGCTGCCACACTGCCCCCCCACAGATCATACGACTGTGCTATTGAGCTGATGCCAGGAACTTGCCCACCCCGTGGAAGGCTCTTTTCCCTCTCATTCCTCATCTGGACGGACCATCAAAATCTCACCTACATTCGAGATGCCAAGAGGTTAAACTCACGACAAGCCCGTTGGGCCCTTTTTTTAACCGGTTCAACTTCATTCTCTCTTATCGCCCAGGTTCCAAGAATCTCAAGCCAGATGCACTCTCAAGGCAGTTTGAACCACCTGAGAGGGAGTTGTGCCCAGAACCCATCCTCCCCGCAGCCAGGGTGATAGCCCCCATCCAGTGGGATATTGAGACCGCTGTCCGTAGAGCCCAACAGCAACAGCCTGGTCCAGGTAATGGCCCTGTAGGGCGTCTCTTTGTCCCAAATTGTATGCGCTCTGAGGTCCTGCAGTGGGCACATGCATCCCTCCCCTCCGGGCACCCGGGAACCACTAGAACCTGCAAGCTGGTTCAGAGGAAGTTTTGGTGGCCCAAATTACAAAGAGATGTTAGGGCCTTTGTCTCTGCCTGTCCAGTGTGTGCCCACTGCAAGGAGTCAAGAACTCACCCTCATGGTTTACTGCACCCACTGCCTATCCCAAGATGGCCATGGTCTCACATCTCCCTGGATTTCGTCACAGGTTTGCCCCCATCTCAGGGAAACACAGTAATTCTGGTGGTGGTAGATAGGTTTTCTAAGACTTGTCACCTCTTACCCATGCCCAAACTCACCACAGCTAACCAAACTGCAGAACTTCTGATGAAACGTGTGTTCAGAATCCACGGCTTTCCCCAGGATATGGTTTCTGATCGGGGGCCACAGTTTACATCCCGGTTTTGGAAGGCGTTTGGCCGGCTCATTGGGTCCTCCATCAGCATGTCCTCTGGCTTCCACCCCCAGTCCAATGGACAAACTGAGAGGGTAGATCAGGACATTGAGAAGACCCTGAGGTGCCTGGTTGCTGACAACCAATCCACTTGGAGCTCTCGTTTAATTTGGGCTGAATTCGCTCCTAACACTCTGTACCATTCTTCTTTAGGCATGTCCCCCTTTGAGTGTCTCTATGGATCCCCCCCCCCTTTGTTTCCTGGACAGGTGCCAGAGGTTGACACCCAAGCTGCCACACAGCTTGTCCGTCGTTGTCGACTTTCCTGGAAGAGGGCCCGTGCAGCCCTAGTGAGGGCGGCACGACTCCAACGGAGGCAGGCTAACCGAAGGAGGAGAGCAGGACCCTCATTTCATCCAGGACAAAGAGTGTGGCTCTCTACCCGAGATCTTCCCTTGCGAGTGGAATCCCGTAAGCTGGCTCCAAGATACATTGGTCCCTTCAAGATCCTCAAAGATTAATCCGGTTTCCTTTCGTCTTCTCCTGCCCAGGTCCATGAAAATCCATCCTACTTTCCATGTTTCTCGATTAAAACCAGTTGTTTGTTCCACTTTGTCTCCAGCCAGTAAATCTGCCCCAGCTCCTCGCATGATTGATGGTCAGCCAGTGTACACCGTCCGCAGGCTGCTGGATTACCGCCGGGTACGTGGAAGGGCTCAGTACTTGGTAGACTGGGAGGGTTATGGCCAAGAGGAGGGGACCTGGGTTCCAGCTCGGGATATCTTGGATAAGGCTCTCATCTCAGACTTTCACCAAGCCCAAGGAGTCAATCTAGGGAACGTCAGGAGCCGTTCCTAGGAGAGGGGATCCTGTAATGGGCTCATATCTGCATTGCTGTTTTCATCCTGGCCTGCAGGGGACACTCTCAATGAGTACTGTGTCATGTTCCCTCCAGAACTGCAGATGGCTCTTGCCCTATGAACTCTAGCCCTATGGTCTCTCCGCTCCTCCAGAGGGCGTCATCGCCCCGTACCATGTCCCGGGCTCTGCTCATCAGCGTTGATTCCTCACACCTGTGTTTGACCCTTTTATAAGTCTGTTTGTTCCCTGCTATTGTGTTCAGTCTTGAGCCTATGCTTCCTGTGTATCCAGTTGCTAAGTTTGATTGTGCTTGTATTTTTGGACCCTTGTGTCTTTTTTTGTTTAATGGTAGCTAAGTTTGCTACGTTTATTTTGTACTTTGTTTTTTCTAGTAAAGATTATTGTTACTTTTTGAAGATTCAAGCCCCTTGGCCTTTTTGCTCTTCCGCTCTTGGGTTTAACAGTCTGGGAGTAGCTCAGTGAGTAAATTCACTCTTGGTGCACCAGAGACCCGGGTTCAATCCCTGCTTAAGGCAGCCTCGTTACAAAATTACTGATTACTCCTTTTAAAAGTAATCACGTTACTGTTCTGATTACTTTAAATAAAGTAATTAGTTACATTACTAGTTACATTACCTTCTCTCTATGATATTTATGAAATCCCAGCATACACGCTCTTGATAAAAATGTGTTATTAAAGCATCAAAATTCACAAAACACTGTTATTTTTAACTAAAGCAAGCGGCTGCTGCAGGCATGGTTTGGCAGAATGCAAGCAAAGAGCAGTGCATTTATAATCTCTAAAAGACATCTCAGACAGTTCATGCAATCTCAAAAATCTCTGTTATACAATAAATATATGCATAATTAATATTTCATTTTGTGTGTTTATAATGAGAGAAAACGTGAGCATGCAAATTTCAGCACTGCATTGCTCAACGCTGCAAACACGTGTTATAGCCTAAATAGAAACTCTGCATACACTTGAGCCTGCTTATCATTTACAATTTATATTAGTTCATGTTGCTTTTGTGCAATAGATGAATAACAATTTATTTGTTTTAGATATTTTATGTTTAGATATTTATATTTTACTGTGGTCCCGTCAATCAGTTTACTCTCCCGAATCCAGCACACACCTATCACCTATTACCTATGCACTCTGTTGCGTCGGGTATCACGGGAGAAGGTCTCTGATCCACTGGCTCTTGACCTGACATTGCGTGTGCTACATCCTTTTTTTTTTACAATCTCTAGTTTATAAAACACTGCATTCTGTCAGCAATGTAATGCAGCAGTAACGTACAGAGACCTCGGCTTGTAACTGTACTCTAATTACTATTTTGAAAATTATAACGCGTTAGATTACTCTGTTACCGAAAAAGTAATTAAATTACAGTAATGCGTTACTAAATAACACGTTACTGCCCAACACTGGTTATAGATATATGTTACTTTAGCATCACCATGATGAAACAAAGGCATATTTGCATTGAACCCAGATGAAACGTATTGTATATTGCTGTTCAAATGTGAAGTGCATTAGTTCTGACATGACTGTTGTTGCTCATCAGAGTAAAGCCAGCAGATTGACTCAGCGGTCTTACCACAAAGACCCACCATCTGTCTTTACAAAAAAACATCTTAAGCATATGCCAGGAAATATTTGGGCTATAATTTCAACTACACTGGAGTCAGTGTGTCCGTGTTTACATCTTTAAGGAGATCTTGAAGTCATGTATTATCTCCAGAATTTATTTAAGTCAGCCTATAGAGACAGAGCACAACGCGACATAATCTGAAGACCACGCCCACTGGGGTGGAAAACAATCCAACGCCCTCCACTGACTTTCTATTTACTATTTTCTATTTCTATTTTGTTGTGTTTATTTATTTATTTATTTATTTTTGGGGGGGGGGGTCAACAGCTTATAAAAACATATTTGGGCATGGGCTATGTCTCTATACTGACTGATGAGGTCACTGCAATCATCAAATAATTAACCTGATCAGAAAAAAAACAAACACGTCAGGTCTCATGCAAATGGGAGTTTTGCAATTATGTGCCTTTCCGTTTAAATTAATATAAATTCAAGTATCAATGATTGACTGATTTTAATGTGCTTTTAGTTTCATCATTAACTTTTGCTGTTGTCCTTTTTTTTTTAAGCACCCTTTTAAAACATTACGCCAGAAATACAAACATATGGAAATGTATGTAATGTAATATCCTAAAACCGATATGTACTTATATACACACTTCCGTTCAGAAATGAATATATATACATTTTCAATACTGATAAGAATGAAAGATATTTCAAGAGCACCAAATCAGCATTTTAGAATTATTTCTGAAGGATCATGTGATGAAGACTATGTAGTGGCTGCTGAAACTGTCTTGTTTGGCTAAAATGTCTACAAATTCTTAACGGATCAATTTATTTGGGAAGTAACACTGCAATGCTATGGCAGATTTGTTTTAAGTACAAACAAAACTTTTTATACACAGTCATATATGTATCGTAGAGAGGGAGAGAGAGAGAGAGATCACATGGCAGAAATAGCAAGAATGAAAATTGACAAAAGTGGTTTGAAAGTTGCAGCTGGAATACAGGTAGACTGAGAGACACAGGTAGACTGGCAGAAGTGGTTATATGATATGCTTCAGAGCTACTCCTTTATTTGTTGTAAATATGTCTTCATTTGTACTACATTCAAATCTACATTCAAAACTACATTAGCTCATATTTGCAGCTTTTGAAAAAGCCCATAGAGTTGATGTCAGCTCCACTTGTGTCTTTTTTTCCTTGGAAGCACATTTGGACACAGCACAGTACTCCTTTTCATGTGGAATGGAAATTAAAATAGTTTGATTACAGTTGGCACATTTAATCAAATCCATGTCTCATCTGGTAGTTTTGAAGCGTTTTCTAAGTCAAGTTTATGTCCAGTTCATATCGAGTTCATCCTCAGTTTCCCTTTCATAAACAGTACTTCAAAGTGTGGAATCAAAACTGCTCTTAATACACCCAGTAAGTCACTAATACACTTGAGACCTTGATGTGGCAACTGATCTGTATGTGGTGACTGATTTTTCTGATGAGGAACAGCCAAAAAGAGCCAGCCAGCTTCTTTTAAGTCATTTGGGCTTCATTTCAAGCTCTGCGGATTGTTAGATTCATACTACGAGCTTGTAGACTAAAAATACACTTGGTTTTTGATTGTTCTCCTAAACAAGGCGTTCACAGCTGATTTGAAATCTAAACTCTTTGAAATCTAAGTTCTAGATTTTTCTCTAATTTGACATCTAAGTTCTTTGTTTTTTGCTGAGTTACTGAAGTGTGACTTGTTTGTAGTGGTCTCTGCGGTGCGAGTCATGTGGATGTGGTGGGTTTGATACAGATGGATAGCTCGTTCTTGTAGCACTCTAGACGAGTGTTAGATTTCTGCAATGAGGGATGTGTGTTAGACAGCTGGATTAATGGCTGTACTTATCAGCTGGTAAAAACTCAACGCTTGGCTAATAACATGTCTAGAAGTTGGTGTAAGAGCTGAAATCAGTTGAGCGATCTGCTCTTAATGGGAAGACACTTAAACATGGGCTAAAATATATGTGTGTGTGTCTGTAAGAGTGCTTTTGTGCCAGCTTGGAAGGAACCACCATGACATCATGTTTGTAAATCTGTAATTAGTTAAAGTTTGTTGAGGTCATGATTTGGGTCATGATGGCAGTTGAGGCACAGTGCTATTTATAGATTTATTGGTCGACTTAAAGCCATGATGGCCTGGCAACCTGATAATGACCATGATGCAATGGTGAACTCAGAGAAACCCAATAAAAACAAACCACACTGGCAGAGGTCACAATATTAGCCAAACTTAAATTAAATGTTAGACCATGGGTGTAAAATAATAATAAAAAAAGAAAAAAAAAGAAAAAAAAACATTTCCAAAACATAGTCATGAAAATAAAGAAAACTCTTTGAATGAGAAGGTGTGTCCAAACTTTTGGTCTGTACTGTATATGTATATATATATATATATATATATATATATATATATATATATATATATATATACTATCATGGTCCCAGTGAAGCACACTGTATTCATGCATCAGTGTGTAATCATCCCTAAAGACCCAAAAGCACACTGGGACTGGGTAATGCTTGTGAAATACTGTAGGGTCAAAAGTGATGTTTTCTTTAGGGTTTAAGATGAAACGGTGGCTGCAATTTGCTTTTAGACCCAGAGAACAGAGGTGCTGCGAGATTGGCCCATCCTTGGATCCTTTCCAGCATTTCCATTAAAGTCTCGCACAAGAGCCCATGGAGAGAAAACACAGGCCATCAGTTACTGCTCAGTGTGCCTTAAAGTAAAGACCACTGCTGAGTTACGACTCCTACAGGAGGGACCCACATTCACCACACACAGACCAGTACAGCAGATCACATTCTAATATAGATAACACTGTCCTCTGTTTTAATGGATTACATTTGCCTGCATGAATAGTTGCCTTTAATCGCAGTAAGCCAACCAGAACCAGATATCCTTTTCACAGTACAGGGGGTTTTGTTGTTATGCACTACCTTTGATAACATTTTACGCTACTTGACTCTAAGCAATGTCTCCACAGGCCTCTTCCATTGTTTCCAATATGTTTTCCCATAAAGGTTTCGATCATAAACTTTCAACAGCCATGCAGAAAAAGGAATTGAGGAATGGGGAGTATGCTGGATCCCTTGCTTCATGCTGGAACCAAAAAGATGTTTAAGGAAATCCAAGAGATGTTGTGTGTTGTAAGGGCCCAAGGTAGCATGATGGTGGAGAACCCCATGGTGACTGATGGCAGCGCACAGTGTCACATTGCCCCCATGCTGGCCAGGGACCTCCACAATGGCACACCATCCAATAATGTTCTACCCCCCTACTCCTCCTTTTAGTTATATTACTGTAAACCCAGCCATTCATGCAGAGTGTCTCTGCCATCAAACTTGAACATGTTCTGCGAAAAGTTGTTTTGAATACAGTACATGTGTTCAGTAAGCAATAAGAATCCCTTTACCTGTAAGAGTACATTGTCAAATCACAGCACTACAGTAAATTACATATTAGTGAGTTAAACTTAATACTTGCACATAATACACTCGCTGATTCTTGACCTGCTCTGAACTCCTTTCAAAAGGCACCCTATATACTTGATTCATTCGAAGTCTGTTACGATGCAGGATTTAGTCAATTGTAGAAATACGTATAAGATCAAATGAAGGCATGTTGATCTTCAATAATTCTTCTCTGAATTTCATGAAGTCTAATTGCGTTATAAGAAATGACCATACGTTTTCTGCCTCCCCAGGCAGTCACCTCTCAGTTCTGCAAAAATACAGTAGGCTACATATAAGAATAACTAATACTGAGCAACAAATCAATTTGACAGTTATGAGTTAAGGATGTACAGCATTTGATACAGTACTGTACACAAAATAAATATTAAGGTTCTCTCATCTAAATATAAAATATTTCTAAATTATTAGATTACTGCACAGTGTCGTTGACAAATATCAGGTGCCTGTTTTCTTCTCTAAACGTTTGAATGATATATGCGACTGTGATTCAGTTCACATTTGGCTGAACTCGTTGGCAAGCTTCCCTCGTGGTTATCCCATGCACAAGAACATGGTCAACTACTGTTGCCCATATTTTGACAGGAACAAGTGTTCTTTGGCCCCTTCCCCTTTTGTTTCCAACCTCTTTCTGCTCTTGGGGTCCATTTTCCAAAGCAAATAATCACCTGTGGCCATTTTTAATATTATCTGGGATTCTGATGGGTGTGTCATTGGTGGGTTAGCAATCGAGAAAAACTGTAATATCATTGGACCCCACTGCAGTCTGATCGAGACCCTGATGAGGACAACAAGCATGCAGATGAGCTTCCCTGAGATGGTTTCTAACAGTTTGTGCAGAAATTATTTGGTTATGCAAACTGATTGTTGCAGTAACTGTCTCGGTGGCTGGTCTCAGATGATCTTGGAGGTGAAGATGCTGAATGTGGAGGTCTTGGGCTGGTGTGGTTACATGTGGTCTGCAGTTGTGAGGCCAGTTGGATGTACTGCCAAATTCTCTTCCTTTGGAGACAGCTTATGGTAGAGAAATGAACATTCAATTTACCAACAACAGTTCTGGTGGACATTCCTGCGGTCAGCATGCCAATTGCACGCTCCCTCAAAACTTGCGACATCTGTGGCATTGTGCTGTGTGATAAAACGGCACATTTTAGAGTGGCCTTTTATTGTGGCCAGCCTAAGGCACACCTGTGCAATAATCATGCTGTCTAATCAGCATTTCGATATGCCCCACGTGTGAGGTGGATGGATTATCTCGGCAAAGGAGAAGTGCTCACTAACACAGATTTAGACAGATTTGTGAACAATATTTGAGAGAAATAGGCCTTTTGTGTACAGAGAAAAAGTCTTAGATCTTTGAGTTCAGATCATGAAAAATGGGGGCAAGAACAAGTGTTCCATTTATAATTGTGTTCAGTGTATTTCAAAATATGTGGCATGTACAGTACAATTGTATTCATTTTAATATACTGAAGTAAAATATAAAACTGTAAAATGAATGTAAAAAATGTAGGATGGTATTTTGTGGGAACATCTCTCACCCCTACATGTACCTTCAAACACACCCCCTGTCAGTTCAGTGTTCTCAGTAGTGAAGTGTTGGCATGAGTTGGTGTCTCTGCCGTGAAACTGAACAGCGGATGGGCGATTGACCTAGTAACATAAATCGTCAGATTCATCTGGTGCTGCTTGAGCCTGCCAGACTTGGATGTTTAGTTTTGTGATGCGTTAAGGCCCGTTCTGCCCGTCTGGTGCGTGGTACTTTGAGTGGCACAGCAGGCTATTATTTTAAATCAGTGGACTCTTTAGTCAAAGTCTGAAGTGAGAGGCACACTACATCAAACTGTACTGGTGCAGAAAAATCAGGTCGTGAATCACAGTGACTTAAAGGAACAGTTCAAACCTTTTTATTTTGTGTGAAAAAAGAAAGTTTGTTTCTTGATTGAAACAGATTTGGAGAAATTTTGCATTACTTCACCTGCTCACAAATGTATCAACAATCAATTAACAGATTGTTATTAACAGGTATTATTATTTATTTTTCCACTGGAGCAAGCTTTATTTCAATTTACAAGACATTAAATGATAATCTGTGCTCTTGTCAATCAGTTAAGGATTATTGTGATGTTTTTATCAGATGGATGAACGGCACCCATTCACAGCTGAGAATCTGTTAGTGAGCAAGTGATTTAATGCAGAATTTCTCCAAATCTGTTATGATGAAGAAACAAACTAATCTACAGTACATCTTGGATGACCTTAGGATTTTAGCCAACTTTTACTGGCATAGCACAACTTTGTTCTTTATTTACCCCCTCATAATAAATTGTGTTTATAATAATATGTGGCTTTCATACTTTTCTCTCATAAACAATCCTCGATAGATTTCATTCAAACTCGGTGTGCCCCTGGGTTACATAGCACTTTTAAAATCCTGCTCTGATGTGGCCAGGCAAGGACATCTTTGGAGACTTTGCTGATGGATGTGGCCATGGCTTACTCTGAGACTTTAGGCCATCTGCAGGAAGGGTGACATGGACTTCAGAGGCTGGAACTTCACATAAATGATCAAGCAGCCGGCACAGAACTGGTGGATTGTGAAGGTCTTGTGTCGGCAGTCTGCGAGGCATTTATCTTCCTGACTGAAATTACAGAGTTCAATTTCTTTTTGCCTCGTCTCCTTCTCTCTGTTTTTTTCTTTTTAACACTATGTTGTAGTCAGGGTCAGTAAATATCAAAAATATATATACTATATGTGTGTGTGTGTGTATGTGTGTATACTAGAAAAGTTTAATCATATCTTCTCACTGCTTTACAAATAAATATAATAAAATTAACATTTAAATGGGATATTAATAATAATAATTATAATAATTATTATTAATGTTAATACTTACTAATATTTACAAAGCCATTCAAAAGTTTGGTAATGAAACTAGTATACCATGATCACATACATCCCTTTGTATTACAGAGCATTGAAATGCACTTTGCAACAAATGTTGGGTGCTTTTGTAAATCAGTGGAATTCGTGTTTAAAGATCTTAGTGCTTTAAGCTGATGGCCTCGGATGCTTCTAAAGAACTTTGTTTAATGCTTTCCATTACACTAACGTGAACTGCCTCAATTATTATGCAGGGTGAGTAGGATCTTATGATGGCAGCTTATGATACATTTATTTCTTTGAGAGAGAGAATACCTGCGTTTGTAAACATCATTCGACTGTATTAATAGTCTCTAATAGTGCCACACTTCTAGTTTCACATTTCCATATAATATGCCCCAATCAGTCAAGGATTAATATCGTTGAATATTTAACAAAATTATTAATGTTGCATCAAATGAGAATATTATCGTGATAAATTTCTCCCCGGCTGGGTGCAGATGGCAGATTAATTTATCTTGACAATTAACATGTGCTTCAATATGCCAGAGAACCAGCACTACAAAATAGGCAGGATTTTGCATATTTACAATAAAAGGGTGATAAATTAAAAACAAAAAATTTAAATGAGATTATTCTGGGCTAGTCTGCCCATACTTATCAACCATATACTATATACAGTATAAACAAAATAAAATAATATGAAATAAAAAAAAAGATTATTATTTATATAGAAATAATTTCAAATAAATAATAAAACAATTATGCTTTAAGTTTATTATTATTATTATTTTATTTATTTAATTTTTTTTTTTTTTTTACATATTTGTATTGACCAGAAAACAGTCACATTCATTCTCTTTCAACTACTTTACTGCCACCTATGTCCGTTATGGTTATTGCAGGCAGAAATTGACATCTGGAATGAATCCCAGAGTACTGTTGATATGTGTTGTTTCAAAATAGAGTTCCCAGTTGCTTTGTTTGTAGAATAAAGAATTCTTGCAACCAGCTTTTTTTATGTAAATTAAATCCAAAATTATATTTTACAGCACAACACATGTAACTTGTATATGTAATCATTGGTCTTTGAATGTTCATTGCTTACACTAATACCTGTATGTCTGTATTAATCATCCATAGGGCCTTTTATCTGGATAAATCGAACCTTTCCCACAGCTCAGCTCCCAAAGCAGCCTTCATGGACAAGGTATGTGCTATCACTTACTATAGGATCTGAGCGGACTTGTGGGAAGTCTGTGTTTACGGCAGTGAAGCTAGTTATTTATTGAATGCATTTATTGATTCTAAATAATGAAAAAAGGAACCTGCTGAGTTAATGACATTTCTGTCATTAATTGCTTACGTTCATGTCATTCCAAACCCAGATGTTCTTATTTTTTGAGTGAACAACAAAAGGTGAATTTTCAAAAATCTTCAGAGTCACTCAGTTCATTCGAGAATGATTTGTGAGTCAGTGAGTTGAATCCAAGAAACAAATCAGTCCAGTTTGCAAATTATTTTGTTCCTTTGAGTCAATTATTTTAAATAAACCAGTTGATAAACCAGTTCACAAGCTAGACTGAATGATTAATTCAGGAATCGGACTGATTCGTTCCTCGAGTTCAACTCACTGACTAAATGATCCATTCACAACAGTTCACAAGCTAGATAGGCTTGTTTGAGATGTGCCTTGCCTCGCCTGAAATGTAGGCGAGAGTAGGCGGCTGCAGTAAGGGGAGGGGTCAAAGAAGACCTCTGAAGTCGGACACTTCCTGAATCTCGCTGTTTTGTCGCCTGCAATTGTCAGCAATGGAGGAGATCGCATTCGCGTTTTTTTATCACAGACAAAGTGGATGTAATCGAAATACCACTGTTTTGTCATCATGTGCATCAATTCCTTTGTTCTGCTGAACACAAAAGAGGAAATTTAGAAGAATGTTTGAAAACAAGCAGGTTTCTGCCACCATTTCATGTGCAAGTCTTCAGAATTTCTTCCCTCGTTTTAAGACAGACCCTGATACTTCTCAGATGAAACCACACAAAGATGAGGCATAATGGCTAAACAGCCCATTTAGATATGTATGTGTGCATGTATATTTTTAATGGATTGATTTATTAATTCACACAAACATACAATAGAATAAAGTGAAAATTACAAGGAAGATTTCTAATTAAGAGAACATTTAAATAAAATAAACGCATGTCCTAATTCTTAACTTCACTAGGCGTGTTTTGTTTTTGTTTAGTTCACATGTAAATATAAATAAATAAATGGGTAATCTAATTCTTCGAATAAAGGGAAAATGTATCAGTTGACCTTCTCAGCCAATGAGCATGAAGCTGTGTTGTCAGTCATTCGTTTCCCATCATGCTTTTGAACAGCGCAGTCGGTGGAGAGCAACTGCACTCTACTGCTCAATCCGACACAGCCGCCTCGCCGTCAAGAGAGTTTTTTGGCACACGTCAGCATGACATCAAAGCAAGGCGACGTAACTCGTACACTTTTCTAACCGGCATGCATCTCGCGGTGATCACCGGTGATCGGTTCTGCGCATTCTGCGATTCTTGCTAATCTCTAACAAGCCTATTGATTAATTCAGGAATCAGACTGATTCGTTCCTCGAGTTCAACTCACTGACTAAATAATCCATTCACAACAGTTCACGTCAAGTCAAGCAGCTCACTTAAGAAGATTTCACGGCATCGTATTACTTGAATTATAGAATACAAATCAGCTGAACCTCTCTTATTTATTTATTTATTTATTTGTTTAATCGTTTTTAGTTTTTTTATTCGTTTGTTCATTCATTCATTTATTTTTGCTTGGTCACTATGAACTGTCATTGTATGGTAAAGGATTCCAGCTGATTTTCACAGATGAAGGCAAATTATATGTACTCTTAAAAATAAAAGCTCTTGTTCTACGAAGTAACTTGAACATCCATGGAACCTTTGCTTTGCACAAAAGGTACTTTAGAGTGGAAAAAGGGTCTTTGGATTATTAAATGTTCCTTGTATTAAGAAAAAATTGGTTCTTCTATGCTATTGCTGTGAAACTCTTCTACTGGAACTTTGATTTTTCAGACCGTGGGTTTGGAACATCAGAGTGTGATGAGAGAGTTATCCTTTTTGGTTGAACTATTCCTTTGACATGTAATGTTATTGCAATGTTATTCTTTTTCTTTTGTAGCTGATGCGTCCTCTGAATGCTCTGGATGAGTTGTACAGACTGATGGAAAATTTTATCTCATGTCGGCGGACGGCTGCGTGCCAGTTCACAGCCTGTGGAGCGTCTGGAGTCGGGCTGCTCACCGTGGCCTCGGAGCTTTGCAGCCGCCTGGGAGCGTGTCACATCGTCATGTGTAACAGCGGAGTACACCGGTCAGCCTGGGTTACACACACATACACTCACACTCCTCCTTTCCCTTCTGTCCGACAGGCATCAGGCATTCTCCAAGGACGCTGTCTAAGTGGAACACTTCTGTTTTTCCCTCCCCTATCCTTTTATCCTTCTGTCTGTAGCTCGGAGCAATTTACTTCCTGTCACTTATGTCCTTTATCCTGTTTTCCTCTCTGCAGCCTCAATCTTTCTTCAGTTTTGGCTGGGGTTTTTTGGGGGGGGTTTATGTCGATTGTTCTGTTGCAGTCTTTCTCTTTTCAGTCTCACCTCATCATACAATCTAATATTCAATTTCCTCTTTTGTATGAATATGTAATAACCCTCATTACATGCTCATGTATCATTCCATAAATACACCTTTCTCTGTACTAATCATTCATCCAAAGCAATTGTGAATATTCAGCATCTCAGATCTACATTTAGAAGGTCTCACTTAATCTTTTCAGAGATGGTCCAGACAGCTCTATTTCTCTAAGGGCTGATTTGTGAATATTAAATGAAGGGACACATTTTATTAAATTCAAGACCAATTTTAGTATCACCCAGAGGTGATGTACTTACTTCCTGAAGTCAGCAGTTCAAGTTCTTTTGTTAGTCATTTTCTAGTCTGGGTGTGGTATTTTTTTTTTATGTTTCTTTAATTTTAATTCTCTTATTCGGGCCTAGGCCGCATTAATTTGATCAAAATACATATTACAATTCATATTATTACAATTTAAAATATTTTTCTATTTCAGTATATTTTAAAATGTAATTTATTCCTTGTGATTTTAAAGCTGAATATTCAAGTCATTACTCCAGTCTTTAGAGTCACATGACCCTTAAGAAATCATTCTAATATGCTGATTTGTTACCCAAGATACACTTCTTCATCATCACTGAATAGTTGTTCTGCTTGATATTTTTTTTGTGACTGTGATATATACCTTTTTTTCAGGATTCTCTGATGAATAGAAAGTAAAAAAATAGCATTCATTTGAAATGTGTAAAATTCAATTTAACTTTTTAAACTTAACGAAAGTGCCACTCAAAGAGCAGCATGCTCTCACTGACCCCCAAACTTTTGAACAGTGGTATGTATTACACTGATTGCAGTGGCGTGCACAGACCTCTGGAGGGGCAGGGGCAAATGGCATTACAAGGAGGATGATGGTTGGGGGGATGGGTAAGAATTTTTTAAGAATTATCATGATTTTATCATGATTGTTTGTCACGTAGGTTTTTTTTATTTTGCAAGCTGTGTGAGCATTACAGCCAAACTAATATCCCTATAATAAAAACAAAGCTTGTTACATTAAAGGGTTAGTTCACCCAAAAAGGAAAATTATGTCATTAACCCTCTTGAGTCGATTAACGCGTATATGCGTTATGAGTCATTTTCTCCTGATAACCCCGAAAAGAACTTGAATTACACTTTCAGTTTTGATCGTACACATACGAGCAATACATCAATCGAATCTGTAAAGGGTTTACTTTTTTTGTATACAGACATAATAACAACAGAACTTTGTGCACTTATAAAATAAAGATAACAAACAAGGTGTGCTGTCTGCAGCCTTTGTCTGCACTGATCTTCATTTACAAACACGTCATTAAATTGAACTGTAACTCCGTGAATACTCAACGAAGAGACATGAGAGAGATATCTATAGAAAGCCTGACATGTCTACTTTTAAACTAAAGTTCTGCCGAAAACAAATATTCTGTAATAAAGTAATTCATATGAAAACAACGCGATGTCTGTTTTTCACGTCTCCCTTCAATATCTTCTAATGTGACCAAGCCCCCGCGCTGAACGCTCTATTCAGATTCTAATGTTTCAAACTGAAGCGTGCGGCTTGAATACACCCATAACACAGCGAGACTGTTCTTTTTTTTTACTGTTTTTTTACTGTTTGCTTCGCGATGAGAGGAATAAGACATAATTCACCCCAAAAAGATGTGATGTGGTTGAGGATTTGAGATTTGGATTTCAAATAAATGTAACTGTAATAAAAGTGAAACAAACAATGCTGTTCTTTCAATTTATCCCCCTTAAAAAAACTGAAAAAATATTCTCAGCTCTTTTCAACATTAATAATAATAATAATAATGATGATGATAATAATAACAATAAATGTTTTTTTTGTAGAAAATAAGATTGTTAAAAGGATTTCTGAAGGATTGTGTGACAGGAGTAATGATGCAAAAAATTCAGTTTGAAAGTCAGCTTTGATTGTTCCTAATAAACTGTTTAACTGCACTCGCAAGTGGATATTAAATTATGTTGTGGGATAATTAAATATATTCTAAATAAACTACAAACATAAAATTATATAGATTTATTTTGTCCTCACATTCTTTCTTGTAACTCCTCCCTCTCTGTTGTGAGCGCATTCACTCCGAATGAATCATTCGATTTATCCGGTTCTTCTTGAACCAGTTTACCAATTCGAACTGAATCATTTGAAACGGTTCGCGTCTCCAATGAGCATTAATCCACAAATTACTTAAGGTGTTATCTTTTTTAACGTGGCTGACACTCCCTCTGAGTTAAAATAAACCAATATCCCGGAGTAATTCATTTACTCAAACAGTACACTGACTGAACTGCTGTGAAGAGAGAACTGAAGATGAACACCAAGCCGAGCCAGTAAACAAATGAAAGATTGATTTGTTCTTGAGTCAAGAACCAGGTGCATTACCAGTACACTGAACCGAGAACCGTTTCTGTCGGATGCATCCGATTTGAGAACCGAGGAGCTGATGATACTGCGCATGCGTGTTTCAGCATGAAGCAGACTGACACACAGCACATCTGAACCGAACTGGTTCTTTTGGTGATTGATTCTGAACTGATTCTGTGCTAATGTTATGAGTGCGTGTAAACCAAAGGCATGAATGAAGTAGTGTTAATTTCGTCAGACGAGACAAGACGAAATATGAAATATGCTGTGTGTAGGGAGCGACAGTTCTGCATGTTGCAGTATAGCGGCACCAGAACTGCAGCTGATAGAACGTGCGCTGCACAACAAAACCATATTTCTTCAAAAGCAGATCTTGGAGACATTCTTTTATCATCCATGATCAAAAACCTTCATATTGCACACCCCTTCCTTCTGAAGAAATTGCGGACCGAGGGCAGACCGGTCCACTTTAGCGTCGGACCTCAAAGGGGCAGGGGCTCAAGTCCCGACACTGGATACTGAGTTTTGGAGGACAGCCAGTTCTGAGAAGATTTACATTCGGTCACATTTGTATATAGGAAGCTTTACAGTGTGTTGAGATATATTCATTGGCATGATTTTTTAAATCCTTGCCCTAACTGGAAATTTTCAAGACCTATTTCACAAATCTGCTTGGAACGATTGTTCACCTTCATCGAAATTAGCTTTTATTCGTAATTTAATTTGTAAATTGTCTGTGTGTTGTTGTTTTGGTATGAATAATAATTCTCAGGATGTGAAGAGCAGGAGGGTGTTGACTTTTTATTGGCACTGCATGTTGCTGAAATGGTATTTCGATTTCAATTTCAAGGCCTTACACATGGCAACAAATATGGCAACAGATGCACAAGCATGCTGCTCTTTGAGTGGCACTTTTCTGGAGTGAATTGGATAAAAGCAGCATGAAATGTTCGCAGCATTGTTTGTGTTGGTTTGGGTATGACTAACTCACATTTGTACGCCAGGGTAATTGCAGGCCACATCTCAGCTTTTGTAGAGCCCCAGATGCTCAGACCTGCCAACTTTTACGGTCTTGTTTACCCCTCTAAACATGCCTTCATCAAACAAACACTCTCTTTATTTAACCTGCTTTTGCTCATAACCAACTGATAATTCCAGATAATCCTGTGTAAAACATGGTTTGGGGCATTTTTTCATATTTATAGTTTGTTTCAAGCCAATTTTTAGTAATAGTTGCTAAACTGAAGTTGTGTTAAATAGGTTTGCGTTGTACTGCTTGCAAGATATGTGAGAGTTGATGAATTAATTCCAAAGAGTAGAATTTCAGATGTGGTTATCCTGGGATAAAGGGATAGTTCATTCAAAAAATGAAAATTGTCATCAATTACTCACCCTCAAGTTGTTCCAAACCTGTATGAGTTTCTTCTGTTGAACATAAAATAAGATATTTAGAAGAATATGGGTATAACCAAAAAGTTGATGGACCCCATCGACTTTTATAGTATGGAAAAAATACTGTGGAAGTCAGTTGGAATCATCAACATTTTGGTTACTCACATTCTTTAAAATATCTTAAAATATCTGTGTTCAGCAGAAGAAAGAAACTCATACTCCTGTTCATTTTTGGATGAAATATCCACGTAATAAAACACCCAGTATGCATGATCTGCAGAGAATCAGCGTTTTTAGAATGTTATCCTTTTTATATACTTTTTTTCTGCCAAACAGCCTCAATCAACAGACAAAATGTGTGAGTTTCTGCTTTTAATGAAATTAAATAGTTGGAAAGACTCACAAGCTTTGCTTTAAACTGTTCACCTGCCAAATGTGGCTAAAGTTAAGTGAGAGCTGATGTCTATTTTATGGATAAATTTATTTTGCAATAAGGTTCACAATCAGTTAAGTTCAACTTAAACAGTTTGTGAAGCACATTTAACATTTACATTTACATTAAGTCATTTTGTAGACGCTTTTATCCAAAGCGACTTACAACTGTGGATTACATAAAGTGATTCTTCTTAAAGAGGCAAACAGACAAAGGAAGTGCTCGTAATACCAAGTTTCAGGCATCGTTCAAATACTGTAAGTATAAGCTAAAAAGGGAAGGAATAAATAAAGGGTTTTTCAGCTTTCACTTGAAAATTGTCAGGGATTCCGCATTACGGATCGGGTTGGTATGATCATTCCACCAGCCAGGAATGGTGAACGAGAATGTTCTGGAAAGTGATTTCGTGCCTCTCTGTGATGGTACCATGAGGTGTCGCTCACAAGCAGATCTCAGACTTGTGGAGGGGATGTCGATTTGTAATAGTGAGTGGAAGTAGGCCGGTGCTGAGCCTGTGGCTGTTCTATATGAAAGCATCAATGTCTTGAAATTGATGCGAGACGCAACCGGTAGCCAGTGCAAGGAGATAAAGAAAGGTGTAACATGGGCTCTTTTGGGCTCATTGAAGACCAGTTGTGCTGCTGAATTCTGAATCATTTATAGAGGTTTGATTGTACTTGACGGAAGTCCAGCCACAAGAGCATTGCTGTAGTCCAGCCTAGAAATGACAAAATCCTGGACAAGATGTTTTGCAGCATGCTCTGTTAGAAAGGGCTGATCTTTCTGATGTTGTGCAATGCAAACCAGCAAGATCGAGCAGACTTTGCAATGTGGCCTTTGAAGGACAGCTGATCATCAAAGATTACAACAAGATTTCTGAATGTTGATGGGGTGATTGTAGAAGAACCTAGCTGGATGGTTAAATCCTGTTGTAGTGGCAGGACATTTCAGCACAAATTATGTTGTGGAACTGTGATGCAGGCTTTGAGTTTGAATGTTTTATTGAACCCAACTGTAAACCCATAAGGATTGAAAAACTGTATTATGACTGTTTTATTGGCACAAAAAGCATGTACTAATAATTGGACCTCATAGTAATATATATATATATATATATATATATATATATATATATATATATATATATATATATATATATATATATATATATATATATATATACAGTACAGACCAAAAGTTTGGACACACCTCCTAATTCAAAGAGTTTTCTTTATTTTCATGACTATGAAAATTGTAGATTCACACTGAAGGCATCAAAACTATGAATTAACACATGTGGAATTATATATGGAATTATATACATAACAAAAAAGTGTGAAAAAAATGAAAATATGTAATATTCTAGGTTCTTCAAAGTAGCCACCTTTTGCTTTGATTACTGCTTTGCACACTCTTGGCATTCTCTTGATGAGCTTCAAGAGGTAGTCACCTGAAATGGTCTTCCAACAGTCTTGAAGGAGTTCCCCCGAGAGATGCTTAGCACTTGTTGGCCCTTTTGCCTTCAGTCTGCGGTCCAGCTCACCCCTAAACCATCTGGATTGGGTTCAGGTCCGGTGACTGTGGAGGCCAGGTCATCTGGCGCAGCACCCCATCACTCTCCTTCTTGGTCAAATAGCCCTTGATGCCTTCAGTGTGACTCTACAATTTTCATAGTCATGAAAATAAAGAAAACTCTTTGAATGAGAAGGTGTGTCCAAACTTTTGGTCTGTACTGTACAGTATATATATATATATATATATATATATATATATATATATATATATATATATGTATATATATATATGTTAGTGGTGGGCCGTTATCGGCGTTAACGTGCTGCGTTAACGTGAGATTCTTATCGGGCGATAAAAAAAATATCGCTGTTAATCTATTCTCAAAGTTGGGTTGGGAGCTGGGTCTATACTAAGCAAGCTATGATGACTTTCACCTTTATATTTTATATAACCGACTGGCTGAGGCCAGCCTAAAAAGATGCTCAGGACAGTTGACGGGCCACTGCTGCGCATCGTCATGAAATCTTATATTTTTCACATATTTTTAAGCCTTACCGCTTGTCGATTTAAACATTAAAGCATCCAAAAACATGACGCCGAAAAGCTGAACAGAGTAGCTGGTTACTTGCGCGCTGTATTCGGTTTGCACGAGAGAGATCAAGAGCCGTGTATCACGGACAGTGACACTGAATTGAGCTCTCTTCTGCGAAGTTCTCCTCGAAGTCCCTCCTGCACTTGAACGAACAAATAAAAATCGCAGTTTGAACAAACAAAAAGATGTGAAAGAGCCCAATTCAGTACTCGCGGTGTTCTGGTGTTCAGAGCTCACGCAGAGAAAGGTGTCTCAAAACACTTGAACATCGAATTTACTTATTTTTGCTCTTGTGCCGACAAATACATACAAACTATGTCAAAATATCCACCTTGGAAATTATGCTCGAAAAAACTGTCAGTTATTTCTAAAGTGAAAGTAAACAGTTGAGGAAAAAAAAATGGGATGTCTATTATATTAGATGCGTTCATTGTCTCTTAAAGTGACCGTGCCTAATTTAGCTACTGGCTGCTGTAATGTTAATCCAAGAAAATGAAAATGAAAATCACTCACTGCTCTTGACTGAATTACTTTGTAGTTTTAACAGTCAAACCAAAAATTATTCAGACACCAGATATAATTTTTGATATATATAGCAAAACTGTAACAATTTTGAAGGTGTCTGAATAAATGTAGGTTTGATTGTATATTTAATTTTTACATTGAAGACTATCCAGTGCTATTTTACATTTAATTATTTGGTTTCTGTACCTTGACACCTACAATCTTAAAAAAAAACTTAAATAAAAATAAACGAACATACAAATTAAACAATTTCAAAGGGCCCACAGGTACAACCTTCACCGGGTCCCCGTTAAAGGAACACTCTGACTTTTGGGGACTTTAGCTTATTCACAGTATCCCCCAGAATTAGATAAGTCCATACATACCTTTTTCATTTCTGTGCATTCTGTAAGTGTTATTTGACGCACCCACCGCTAGCCTAGCTTACCACAAAGACTGGATGTAAATGGATAATGGTAGCATAGTAATCCCAATAAGTGACAAAATAATGCAAACATTTTCCTATTTACATGTTGTGATCTGTATAGTCACAGTGTGTACAAATAACAAGGCTATGTGAGACAGAGACCATTTTTAATCGTATAAATACTGGGAACTATATTCTCACTAGGCGTAGGAGCACAGCTAACGTTACTTGGGCGGAGTGGCTACTTGGGCGGAGTGATTAGCGCAGCACCTGAGACGCGCCGTGCTGAGTAGCAGAGCGTTCGCTCAGAGTTGGATTAATAGAGTCAGCAATTACTAGATATTAAATTTATAGTTTACAATCATGGGTGTTCGCTGTATTGTAAAGAGCTGCGACAATAAACAGGGGAGACCAGGTAATACTTTGATGTTTCATAGAATTCCAACCAAAAACGCTGACCTGATGAATCGATGGCTACTTGTTCTGGGTATATATCCAAACACACCTGTAAACACCTTCACGAAGTATTTCGTTTGCTCTGAACATTTTACTGTAGACGACTATTTTGAAAAAATGCAAGTTGCCACACGGACCATGAAACGTGTGCTAAAGGATACAGCCATCCCATCGATAAAGACAGGACAAATTGGATCTCTTGTTGCTGCGGTAAGTGTTCCGTTATGTTTTGAGATGACTAACATTAGCCATACTGTAACAGTGCCATGTTCGGAATCTTGTCTTACAGCTTCCAAAGTTTGTAACTCCTCGTCTGTGTATTCTGGCTCAAAACTATATGGTTCTGGATCTTGGTTTTATACACAGTAAAATTCCTCTGAGTCTGACAATTCCTCAAAGTCAGCCATGATCACGAGTCCCGTCTAGCTAGTTAGTCACATTTGTTTTGTTTACGGAATCATCAACAGGGCGTCTCGTGTGGTGCGCTAACCACTCCGCCCAAGTAACGTTAGCTGTGCTCCTACGCCTAGTGAGAATATAGTTCCCAGTATTTATACAATTAAAAATGGTCTCTGTCTCAAATAGCCTTGTTATTTGTACACGCTGTGACTATACAGATCACAACATGTAAATAGGAAAATGTTTGCATTATTTTGTCACTTATTGGGATTACTATGCTACCATTATCCATTTACATCCAGTCTTTGTGGTAAGCTAGGCTAGCGGTGGGTGCGTCAAATAACACTTACAGAACGCACAGAAATGAAAAAGGTATGTATGGACTTATCTAACTCTGGGGGATACTGTGAATAAGCTAAAGTCCCCAAAAGTCGGAGTGTTCCTTTAACCCTATCTACGGCCCTGCTCATGCGTGTTTCACACATACTCCGTCTGCAGTGCGTATGCAGTGTGTATGCAGTCCGTGTGCATTACGTATGTGGTGCAGCACAGACTCGATGTGCTTTAACACAGGATGCGTTTGCAGTCCGCTACTCAGTACGTAAACGATCGCTGCACTGCTGCAGACGCAACGCTCCTGGAACGCAGCTGGAATCTGTTAACTTGGGTGCGTAAAAAAATATGCAACGCATACGCACTGCAGACGGAGTATGTGTGAAAAAGGCGTAAGGTTGTTTGCAACTTGTGCAATGTGGAATTATTTTACAGCTTTTAAAAAAACACTTTGTGATGCATTTTGGAAACAGGAGATGAGCCCCTTTTCTAATGCACCACCTAGCTTGATAAACCCCTTCTCAAAGACTTACATATTCTGAATGCCTTCGGCAGAATTCGAATGAGCCATTTTAATCTAGATTAATCTAGATTAATCTCAAGATCACAGTGAGATTAATCTAGATTAAAAAAATTAATCTATGCCCACCACTAATATATATATATATATATATATATATATATATATATATATATATATATATATATATATATATATATATATATATATATATATATATAAATAATAGCAGCCACACAGCAGTGTGTACTGAGCCTTCCATGGGCTTTATCAAATAATTATAATATATATAAAAGATTTTCTACATCATTTGTTTAATAATAAAAAAATAATAACAGAAACTTAAATCTTGCATTCTGTACTTAAAATAAAAAAATAAATTGAAGTATTAAAATTACTAACACTGAATAAATAAAAGTAAACCAAAATAAAAAAAATAAATTAAAGTATTATTAAAATATTTATAAAACTAAACAGAAGACAACAAACATTACTAAAACTCAAAGTAAAATCAAAGCCAAAATTTAAGAATAAAAGCAAAATTAAAATAATCAATAAATTGTATAAGTTTTTTTTGGGGGGGGGGGGGGGGGGGGTTGTGGCTGAGATTAGTATATAAATAATACTAAAATGACAGGTTCGCTTTTACTAGTTTTACATTAAACTTTCCAATTTCCTGCTACCATAAAATTGTTCTTCCGTGATGCTTTCTTCACTGCTAGCCATGTGGAGGTCATGACATGAGAGTAAAAGGCCCTTTACACTTTCTTTCAAGCATTCACTTTATTTTAGCAATTAAGGAACAGTAGGAATGTTACAGCTGAGAAGAGAAGGTACAGCTCAATCAGCCGTAAAACACTGAGGATCAATATTGAGGTGAAGTTTGTTACCGTAAAGAGGTCACACAGTGCCCTTGACACTCAATATGTGTCTGTCTATCAGAGAAACAGAAACACATAAATCAAGCCTGCACTTTAGCAAGATTCATCTCTCTTTGCTGCGTCATGACATGTCCTTGAAGTGTAAAATGACTGTGAATGTGCGATATCAGTGGCTAATGTGAGGAACACTGGTGATTGGTGACTCTGAAATCTTTTTTTTTTAATTTTCTCTCTTTTATAAATCAAGAGGATCGATCTATAAATGCAATTGAAGGTAAAATACACATAAGCTTCAGGTGAATTTCAACATAGTCAGCATTTTGCCAGAAAGAAACCCATTTGTTGCCAACAGCAAACACTCAGAGTGAAACATGCAAAGAATCCTGATGCATTTTTTATAAAGACAAAACTGGTAACTTTCACATATTCTAGTATCACAGCTAGACTATTGAATAGCCTTTTTTTGAGCCAAAGGTCGGTGTTGTTCTCAATTCAGAATAACTGGATGATTGAATTCACAGGTAAGAGCCATATAATACATCTGATAGCTCTGCCTGTGAACACGTATATATCACCAAAAATAAGATGGAAATGTCAGGCTAATGCATCATGGATAAAGACAGTTCGACAGTGGACAAACTATTAAATAACCAAATATCTTTCTGACAGATTCTGTGTTACAGCTCACCAGTTTTAAATAGCCTCCCCACAGGTATAAAAACATTAGCAGTGTCAGATATTGATTTTTTTCATGATTGCTTCATTGTTTATCAGATCTTCGTTTATGTTCTTGGTAATCTAAAATCAGTTTGCTATGTCTCTAAATAAGTCATCATTTAGGTTTGTCATTTGGATTAGGTCATATTGACCCAGACGCTGCTCATTGACTTTGTTTAGTGGTACCTCATAAAGCTCTTCTGGGAAATGAAAAATCAGATTTTTCATAATCTTTGGAAATAAATAAGTTCAGTGCACTGTTGAAAACACTCTTAACTTTCAGAACTCAAAAAATTATCTCCAGTCTGAAAGAAAGTTCATAAGAATATTTAAAAAATATGTTATAAGTTATGTAGTGTTTTCTATTTTGTGTCAGTTTATAAAAAAATTTATTTCAGTTTTAGTTTCATTATAATTTTAGTATTTTAGCATTGCCAAAGTTAATGCGCTAAGCTAAATAAAATTAACCATAATTTTGTTTTAAACATGGGTATTTAGTTGCAGTGTTGCCACAGTTACTTTGAAAAAGTAACTTAGTTACTTTACAGATTACTTTATTTAAAAAGTAACTTAGTTACATTACAGATTACTTGATTTTAAAAGTAACTAAGTTACTTTATTAGTTACATTCAGCAGCTGCCGACAACATAAAAATGACTACCGGTTTTGCCAACACTCACTTTATTGGAAGTGTATTTTTAACAGTAACATCAACAATCTATCTCCTGACAATTAAAGTTGAACTTAAAAACTATTTCCTGAAAAAATGCATGTTTTTACAAAAAATAAAGGCAGTCTTTCTTGACTTAACATAAATACTTGTTTTAATAAAAAATAAAATAGTCTTTCTTGACTTCACTTAACATAAATAGTTGTTTTTAATATAAAATAAAGAAAAAGACTATCAAATTTCTTGACATCTTTTTAACATGTTTCATCAACATTGAACAGCGCGGCATTGACAGTAGTAGGGATCTTGTTTATTATGGCACGAAACGAGGGCGAGTCAACCGTATTTAATGGCAGCATTTCCTCCACAACAAACTGCCCGACTAACTTCTTCAACTCTCCCCTACTTACGGGTTTTGCACCGAAGTCCAGCTTTTGTTGTTTGGGTGGTCGGGGACCTCCTGCGCTCTGCTTCGCATCACCTGGTGTGACTTGCTCTATAAGTTTGACGGTGCAGTGCTGCGACTCCAAATGTTTTTTCAAATTCGACGTAGTGTTTCTGTAGCTAGATAGCACTTTGTCGCCGCCAGCACAGAGTGTACAACGGACCTTAATGTTGTCATCTTTAGCTGACACAAACTCAAAATAGTGACTGTATTTCCATCTAGAAAATGCGCATCTCTCGCCACCCTCCATTGTTTACGTTTGTGTCGCTGCGTGATACCAACACGTGACGTGAACCTCATGCATGCTGAAAACGTGACTTGTCGCATACGTGACTTCACTCCCCGAGATGCAAGAAGATATATATTAATTAAAAACATCTCTGCATAATTAATTCAGTTAGAACATGGCTTGTGGAAAGTGATCTCTGATAAAAATAGCTTTTTTCTCCTTTAGTGTAATTACCACCCTAATTTTTGCTATCGCTGCTATCAGCATCTGAATACTTTTTAATATTTGATAAACAGTTCTGATTGTACATTATAATGTGGAGTGTATGGTGCTAAATGCTGACCTGTACGTCATTGTTTGTCTTGCAGTTGTACTCTGAGTGTCACGCTGGAACAGGCCATTCTTCTGGCCCGCAATCACGGCCTGCCCCCACTATGCATCATGCAGGCCACTGACGTCATGAGGAAGCAGGTATGCTCTGTTCTTGGGTAGCACTTTTGGCCCTGTAGACCTTTAGCCAAGTTAAACTCCAAACACATTTTCCACTTTTTTCCATTAACAATGTCCAACAGTGTATGTACGGAACCATTCAAAAGTTTGGGGTCATTAAGTTTATTTTATTGTTTTTGAAAGAAGTTAAATGCTGTAAGACTGCATTAATTTGATCGAAAATAGTAGTATAGTAAAATGTTGTTATTATATATTATTATAAGACATTAATATAATTTAAAATAAATGTTTTCAAGTGTAATATTCAGCATCATTACTGCAGTCTTCAGAAATCATTTATGCAGATTTTGTGCTCAAGTAACATTCTTTGAAAACTAAAAGTTCAAAAGAATGACATTTATTTGAAATTGAGGTTTTCATTCGGAATTGATATGTCATCATAAATAAATTTTATTAAAAAAATAAATACAGAGCCTAAACTTATTAATGATAGCATACATATACATCACATTATAATTGTCTGAAATGTGATAACATTTTTTGACGGAAGTGACATTTTTGGAATAAAAGGCAAGGCAAGTTCCTCTTCAGGAACTCGAGCTGCGTCGAGAACGAATGGGGAACGTGTCCAGCGTGACGTCTCTGAATAACGTGTATAATCAGTCCAATGGAAGGGCGAGACGTCATAGGCGGGTGATGTCAGAAACCAAGAATCATAAAAGCATGAGCGGCAAAGCCGGTAATCAGCCTTGTGTCTTCAGCAAGCGCTCTGTGTGTGTGTCAGCCGCTATCTGTTTGTGAGTCTTATTTAGTGTCGTTTGTCCACTGATAAACTCCATTGTCAAAGTTTCAATCAAGAGAAGTTTTGGGCGAGAGCAGGCAGCGTTCAGGATGTGTTTTCCTTGCCAAAGGAAAAAAAAAGGGTAGGGACAGACGCAACTCGTGTGTTGTCTTATTGAGAGTGAAGCGCGCAGTGTCAGCTCTGGAGGGAGTTGACGGCTGTGATGCGAGCCTTTGCTTCACTCTCAGAAGGTTCTCTTTGAGGAGAGAGCTTTCACTGCCGTTTCTCACGGTGCCCGCCCCGCTTTCGCCGAGGCGGAGTGGTGGTTGTGCTCGCGGGATTCTCTTTCAGATCTGCTGGAAGGAATGTAAGACAGGCAAGTTCCTATCTTCTTTCTTAGCCACCAGATCCGGCGCCCACTCTCGGGGGTTCGGAAGCCTGCATTTGCGGTACTTTCTCCCCGAAGAGAGGGCGCGATGCGCTGGCTGTCTTTCTCTGAGGAGATTGATGTGGAAAGGCGTCGATGAGCTCGCCAGTTGCACATGCACCAGTTACACAAGCATATTATGCCTAATACACGCTCCGAGGAGTGTGTCCGTGCATGCGATCTTGCAGTTGCGGGCGCGCTGGTGCTGAGGTACGGCGGCGACCGCGATAGCGGGAATCGCACATGGTCTGGCGAACGGGTTGGAGACGGCTCTTCCTATCTCCACCCGTGTTCACTAGATCTAGAGCTCGTTCTCGAGGCTTGGAAACCAGCGCTGCGGTTTCTTCCAACTCTGAGACAGCTCTGCTGCTGCTGCATGCTCTCTCGCCGGGCACGCTCCGAGGAGTGTGTCCGTGCATGCAATCTTGCAGTTGTGGTTGCACTGTTGCTGAGGCACGGCGGCGACCGTAGGAATCGCACATGATCTGGCGATCGGGTTGGAGACGGCTCGTCCTATCTCCGCCCATGTTCACTAGATCTAGAGCACGTTCTCGAGGCTTGGAAACCCGCGCTGCGATTTCTTCGTCCTCGGAGGCAGAGCTTGCTGCAGCATTCATCTTTCTCTGAGGAGATTGATGTTGTTTGTGTGACTGAGTAGCATAAAATAAAATATATAGTTGCTGGGTCTGATGGCAGCTGAGTCCAACGTGAATACTATTGGCCTGCTGTACATGAGACCCCTACAGTGGTGGCTCAAGACCAAGGGGTTCTCCCTGAGGGAAACGGTGCTGGGAGGTCCTTGTCGCCACGTGATGCTAGCGATGGACACGTACCTCACTGGCTGGGGTGCGGTCATGAGTGGCCACCCTGCCCGCGGTCTGAGGCCCGGGCAATGGCGGCTTCACACCGAGGTGATGAAGCAGAGTTGGAGAGGTTAGCCAGACTCGGGTGGATCTGTTTGCGACTTGAGAGACATTGCACTGTCCTCTCTGGCTTCCTCTGACTCATCCAGCTCCACTGGGGCTGGACACCATGGTACAGACGTGGCCGAGCCTTCATCTGTACATTTTTCCCCCGATTGCTCTGCTCCTGGGGGTTCTGGAGAGAGTGTGCCGGGACGGAGTCCGGCTGCTGTTAGTAGCCCCTTTCTGGCCGGGCGGGGTATGGTTCCTGGGCCTGATTTCTCTTTTTGACTGCACTCCATGGGAGGTTCCTGTCAGGAGAGATCTCCTCTCACAGGCAGAGGGTGCACCCATGGAGCTTAGAGGCTGTAGGTGTGGTCTTTGAGGAGGCACAACTCTTAGCTTCCGGTCTCTCAACCGAGGTTGTAAGACCGTTCTCCAATCCAGAGCTCCCTCAATGAGGAAACTGTATGCCTTGAAGTGGAAGCTTTTCACTTCTTGGTGTGGAGACCGCCAGCTCGACCCAGTCAACTGCCCGGTTGGTACAGCGCTGGAGTTCCTGCAGGCTCTCCGCAGGGTTGACCCACTCCACCCTGAAGGTCTACGTGGCGGCCATGGTGGCCTACAGCGCCCTTCACGGTGGCCAGTCAGTGTGCAGAAACCCTCTGGTTACATGTTTCCCCCATGGTGCGCTGATGCTGAGGCCTCCGGCCAGAAGAAGCTTATGCTAAGTGGTGATCAGGAAGCTTACCTAAGCCTCGAGTCCTCTGATCTCCCCTCTCCTGGGGGTCAAGACTAACTCCTTCTGAAGTCCTTCTGAACGCTGGACGCGTTCCCCATTCGTTCTCGACGCAGCGTCTCATTCCTTCGGGGAACCAGGGTTACATACGTAACCTTAGACATTTATTTATATAGCAAATTTTGTTCACAAAGGTAATTCAAAGTGCTTTACATAAAAGAAAGTAAAATAATCATGAAGAACAAAAATAAAACAAGCAATTTTAAAACTTTGGAAATTATTTAAAATTGACTTATTTAAAACAGTTAGAAATAGAAAATTATTTTACATAAAATACAGTGAATACGTAAAATACAGTGCAATCAGTTCGGACATCGCACAGTGCTCATTCAACAAATGCACAGCTAAACAGATGAGTTTTGAGTCTAGATTTAAATGTGACTAGTGTTTTAGCACATCTGATGTCAGATTTTATTGTCTTGCAAATGCTAATTTCATAGTATCTTATGTATCCTAAATACACAACATTGAATAATATTTATTTTACTTTTTGCATAATAATAATAATAATAAACACTCAAGTCACTTTAAATGTGATTGTCATATAACAAAAGCAAAGAAGCTGAAATCTGTTAGTTTTACTAAAATGTTGATAGAAGATTAAAAAACCCTATTACTAATTGCCTACTCATTGTTATGCTAGCTCTCTGTAGAACGGGCCATTTTTTATATTTTTATTTTACAAACCCTTGTTTTCTCATTTAAAACTTCTACTGGGAAATTCATTTATATGGTTTTGTTTCGATGTGCCATTTCCAGCAGAGAAAAAGATGGGCTAATATCTGCTACTGCTTTTTAATGTTTTCTGAATTTTACTGCCCCTGTTAATTTATTGGGAATTACAGTTGCAAAAAAAAAAAAATCTAAACATTAGGCCACTGTGTTCATTTCGAAGAAGATTTCTTTTTATCAAAGGCCTGATTAATTATTTTGGGAACTGTAACAAGCTTAACTATATTGGTTTTCTTTCTTTCATTTCAGCTTCTCTACAAGGCTATTAGCATAAGCTCTTCCTCCCTCCGGCTAGCTAGAGTGGAATGAGGATAGGCGCTCATTAAATGAAGCCACCGTTACCTTTCATTTAGAAAGTGGAAGATTACCTACCCATTTTTACCATAGCCTTGAAGCATACTTCATGAAGTTATGGATGAAACTGACAGGGTCTGCTCTTTTGATATCATTAAGCTCTGAAGACTTGTATAATAGGGGGACTAGGACAGCTGCTCTGTCAGTTCTGAAGAAATGAAACTTCATGGTGGCCCTGAGTCATGAGAGGTAAAGACTAGAGCCCTTGACAGTAACTCAGATAACTTTCAAAAGAGTACATTAGGGCAGTGTTTCTCATCTCATGTGTCAGCCAATGTGTCATTTATACATTTACTGTAAGTTTGAATCATTATTTAATAATAAAAGAAGTAATATAAATATCTAAATTAAATGTTATTTATTTAAAGTAATATTAAATCAAAAGTCATAATTAAATTAAATAAATTCGTTATTAAAAATAAATGTTTGCACATATATAAATCATTGATTTGCATATACATTATCTCAAAACATGTATCATGACATACATGATTTATTTTTCCACGCATTCCAATTCTGCTGTTATTAATGCATTTGCTGTCAATTATAATCATTATTTAATAATAATAATACGATAATAATAAGTATTTTTATGTAAAGTAATTTTAAATAAATAAAATTACATTTAATTAAAATGAAATTAATGTAATTAATAATAGATATGATAGATATATTTAAATGATTGATTTATGCGAGCACACACATAGTATTATAAATAATTTTCAAAAAATGAATGAGTAATAACTATAATTTTAATAATTTTGTTTCAATTTATGCATTTTGTGGTATTAATATTTTTAATGTTTGATTTTAAATTTTACAATGATTCTGATGTCTGATGTTAAATGTGAAGCAAGACTGTGTCAAACCACTACATTAGGGAACAGGTCCTTCATAGATCAGGCCAGTAGTAAAACAACTTCATGAGTACTTTTATATTTAATTATATGGATAACCACATCTTTTATAATTTATATTTGCATATCACCTCTGATTTTAAAACTGCTGAATTCATGTAATATGTATAGCATATAATATGTGATGTTCTGGACTGCCTTTGGGTGATGACACCTTACCTGCGCCGTCCATGCTCCAAAATGACTTTATGAATATAAATATAAATGAATGTCATCAGAGCTCCTCCTGGCTGACTATTTATTATTATTCACCATAATTTGTACCTCCCAGCAAGACTTAAAATAAACCCATCCATCATAATGCCTGGTACTCACTAAGGAACAGAAAGGGACACTGACGAATAGCTCCATTATGCAGTTTCTGTGTATAAACACTAAATTGCTGAATTGCTAAAATGAGTTAACCATATTTTTAGGGAAGTGATTGTTAAAACAAGGTTATCAAGAAGGTTGGATAATCTTCTCAGTGTCTGTAGACAACTTCTCTTTGTGTTATTGCCCTCTCATATCTCAGGTCTTCTTCTCAACGTCCAGCTGTATCTTTTAAGGTCCCAGGAAAGCAGTAGGCGAAGTGGCTGACTCTGGTGATATAATTGCTGATGTTATCATGCCATGATAAGTGACTGACCATGGTGTCGCCCATGTCTGGGCCCTCAACGGTTAGCAGTTGTTGGTGAGGCAGTGTACCTGTACGCTGAAGTGCTGCACTCTCTATCACAGCTGTATTTATGCGGCAGTAACGTCCCCCGCTGCTGATCCATCCTGCTCCAGATGCACCTGCCGAGAGGCCTCATGTCAAACCAACCTGCAGAGCTATTTGCGGAAACAGCTAGGCTAATGTTTGTAAAATGTGCAAGATACATGTTTTCGTTCCTAAGTCAAGGCACAGGTGCCCATTTTTCATTTTGACATGATAGGATTCCGGAGTGAAAACGCTCTGTTAAATAGTCCTGTGATTCATTTTGAATTGGATGTTCATTTATTTGGCCACATCTTACTCACAGCATATGACTCTGGATGTTCTATGAGTATTTGGGGAGTAGTGGCCTAATGGTTAGAGAGTCGGACTCCCAATCGAAAGGTTGTGAGTTCGAGTCCCGGGCCGGCAGGAATTGTGGGTGGGGGGAGTGCATGTACAGTTCTCTCTCCACCTTCAATACCACGACTTAGGTGCCCTTGAGCAAGGCATCGAACCCCCAACTGCTCCCCGGGCGCCGCAGCATAAATGGCTGCCCACTGCTCCGGGTGTGTGCTCACAGTGTGTGTGTGTGTTCACTGCTCTGTGTGTGTGCATTTCGGATGGGTTAAATGCAGAGCACAAATTCTGAGTATGGGTCACCATACTTGGCTGAATGTCACTTCACTTTTCACTTTCATTTGTGTTGTTATATTCTAATTTACGATTACAAACAAGTCCATCTAACACATTTGACAAGGCAGTGTTTGTGAACTGTGACGACGGATGCGGCTTGTAAGTCACAGGTTCAGCTGGCTGGCAGGACTCTACTGCTGCTCTTTTTCTATGAAATATGAGCCACAGCATCTATGAAGGATAGCAGAGCAGGCTGACTTGGGCAACTGAAGAGGAAAAACTGATGATCTGTTCAGAATAGGAAATGATTATATTAATCATTTAAAAATAGAAGAAAAAACAGTCTATATTTATTTTTAAAAAGTCTTTTTAATCTTTTTAATTAGTTCAGAAATAGACATACATTAAAAGAAATTGGATGATTTCATTTCAGTACATGTATGGGCTTGGGCGTATATTTATATTTGACAACATAAAATATTATAGAATATATGTGTGTGTGTGTGTGTGTGTGTGTGTTTATGTGTCAAATATACATACATTACTTATGTAATATATATATATATATATATATATATATATATATATATATATATATATATATATATATATATATATATTTACAAATTGCATAATAATATATTTTGCTAAATATTTTATTATATATTCAAATAGCATATTATCCATCAGCCATGATGAAAGTTTTTATTTGTATGAAAACTCAGGCTGATGATAAAATGTGTTAATTATGTTAACTTATTATATAGCATATTGGAAAAATTTATGCAATTAATCAAGCTTCCTGACCAGTTTGTAAATTAAATTATGAACAGTTTTTCTACCATCAGAGCAATTCAAGCCTAAAATACCACGTAAATGCAAAACATTTTCAAGCCTCATCAAAGATAAATTAATCTCAGGTTAATTAATTTTAGGTAAATTATTTTGTATATCGTAATTAATTCAACTAAAATATTTAGACATTTTAGGTGGATTTTTATTTGTATTTTTTAGACCGTATAGTTCATAATATTGCCATAGCAATACAAAAACATAGCTTGAATGACGCCACTTCTCACCTTTGACCGAATGGACACAGAATAGGTTTATGCTTATTAAAAGAATAAGTGTTCTTACAGGCCTGAAAGTCATTTATAATTATGGCTCTTTTTAGGGAGCAAGAGTGCAGAACTCGGCCAAGAATCTGGGAGTGAGAGACCGCACCCCATCAACAGTTCCAAGGTAACCAGAGAGGCCCACACACAAATTTCCTGAATCACTACACATGCACACACACACACACACACACACACACACACACACACACACACACACACACACACACACACACACACACACACTATTTCAGTCCCCTCACATACACACTATGGTTTTCACTTACCTTTCATAAAATGTGCATGAAATAATTTTAGACTTAAATGCCACTGTTCAAAGACACATTTCAGAATATTTTTTAGCCCGCCAGAATTATTACAGCACTATATTGACAGGCCTCAAACATTCTAATGAGAGGTTTGCTGTAAACCTCTAAGTGTTTGGAATTAATAGTTGTGCTATTACAATAAAGCTATTTAATGTGCAGACTTATTTATAAGTTGCCCTTTGTGTAATAAGTTACAGAAACTGTTAAACGCACCAACTTAAATAATAAAATACACTTACCGGTTGTGATCCATAAACAACGCCTTCTCCAGACAAAGAGGGAACTGCTCCATCTTCTGTTAAATAAAATGTCTCGCTTGGCATTGAACTTTGAGCTTTAGAATTTTACAGATATTATTTATACTCTAACAACAACATTACACACTAACTAAAGTTTAAAACATGGGATCATGAAGAACGGGACCTTTAAAGTCTCTGTGTTTGAATTCAACTCCTAGTCTCCACGTTCCTTGCTCCACGCTTTTTCACTGTAGTGGTGCATGACAGTATTTAAATAGGAAACCATTATTTTAAATTCCAATAATATTATCTCGTAGTAATGTTGTTTTTACAGTGTTTTGATCAAATAAATTAATCCTTTCTAAGCATAAGAGACTTCAAAAACAAATAAAAACAAAATATCTTAAAAATCTTTAAAATCTTACCAACCCAAAACCTTTTAATGGTACTATAAAATAGTGTTTACTTAAATATTTTACAAGTATATATATATATATATATATATATATATATATATATATATTTTAATTGTTTTTTTTATTTCATTAACAGATTGTACAAACTGTGCCAGCCTCCACCTCCTGACGGCGACCCCTGAACCCACATCTTCAACTGATCTGGACCAGCTCTAGTTCAGCTCCAGACAATTGCTACAGACACATACATTGTCCACATCAAGAGTCCCATGGACATTCATCCTCACTTCTGCTCAGAGGCAGATCTGTCACTTCAACTCAAAGGATTCACGGTGTAATATCTATTTGATTTTGTCATAGGTTTTTAAAGGCACCATTCTTTTTTTTATTTCATACTTTGCTATCATTCTAGACCGAAGATCAAACAAACAAGATGTCTGATCTCCCAGCTGCTGTCAATTCATTCACATCAATAGAGTGTCAGTCATAATGTCTGTTTCAAATAACTTTGTGCTTTATGTAAAAAAAAAAAAACAACAACGTTCCTTTAGTCTTTGTATGTTTAGGGTTAACTTTTGTTTATAGTTCCTGTAAGCATCTAAAAGACTTACTGCAACTGTATGTGCATTTTTTTATTTTTTATTATTCATTTATTTTCATAAAAATCTTTAACATGTATAGGATTGGTTTTCACATTATTAGGTTTCTAAAGTTTTTTAACACCATAGTGCATTAAGCTACAAGTTGCAGTCTCAGTACTGCAGTCTCAGTGAATTTGGAGTGACATACAGTACTGGAAAGTAGATTTATATATTTGTCACACTTACATAGGTATATTAGTCATTTTGTCTCCACATTTAAAATATTAAGTACTCAGGAGTTGTTATTATATGTTATTTTAATGTTGCTTAAAATAACAATAAGTGAATCATTACTATGCAATTTTGAGAACCCACTCTAAACAGGAATTTTTTATTAACTTCACAAGTTCCATTTTGAGAAATTAAGATATTTTATACTGTACATCTGTTTGAATTAATATGCTCTTGATAAAAGCAGCAAGAAGTTAACATTAATTCATGTGAAAATATTACTATAAAAAAGTTTTCTTTGAAAAAGATAGTTATTTAATTTGTCATAAAACTAACCCATTTAGAGATTTTTCAAATACATTTATTTTCTTTTACCTGAAAACCTGGTTGATTTTCCAATTATTACAATAAATTGTAATGTCAAATTGTAATTAATTCCAAATAAAAAAAGTTAAGTTTAGGAGCAAACACAATCATATTCTTTAGATAAAAAGCCTTCAGTTCTGATGGAGCTGTGTGACTAAATATTTATGCAAAAGACTTTTGATTTAACTTTGAGTTGCAAATCTGTCAGATCTACAGATCTCTCCAGTGAATGTATTTAGTCTGTGTTTGACAGTATGCATGTGTTGAGTGCACACAAACTCCTAGCTGCTTTATGTGCGGTGCTGTGCTGTCATCCATCAAATGTGTAGCTGGTATCAGACCAGTTAAAGTCTTCAAGAATCTCACTAATGGCCTCTGTATGTAGGCAACAGTCTTTGACAAACATTGTTTGCTTGTCATAATTTTCCCAGGCTCATTGTCACTTGCAATTTTTGTAAATTGTTTCTAAGTTTTGTAATAACTTAGTGACACCAATCTTTAGTAACACCAATGGACTTCATGTCCTGAAAATTATCTTGTTTAAATTGTAAAAAAAAATAAAATAAATAAATAAAGTTTTAAATATAAATGATTGAATAGAATTATAATTATTATTATTATAGACTTTATCTTATATATCAAAGCATCTTGTGTTAGTGCATCAAAGAGCCAATGCAGAATATATATATTGTATTGTATGTAAGCCAACTCTGGAACTATTTGTTTAAAATAGTTTTTTTTAGATTTAGTCCTTTTTTATAAATTGTCTCTGATTATTTCACACAAAATGTGTAAAAAAAAAAACAAAAAAAAAACAAAAACATTTTTTAAAACAATATTCTTTCTTTCTACTTCCCTGCGTCTCACAATTACATGTTTAGTGTGAATGGCCCCTATATATAATAATAATATTATGTATGATTATTACGTATAGTATTTTGTAAACTATCTTTTAATAACTTTATTTTAATTAATAATTTAATATAATAATATTTTTTATTTACTTAAGTCATTCTCGAGAGAAATCATAGTTTCCATAAATAATGGGCCACTTACTAATTGTTACATCTTTTTTTTTAAAGTAGAATGCATATCAGAATGAAATGTGATGCTTATGAATTTTAAAGAATTATACTTTTGAAATTAGGATTGGTAGCCTTATCATTATAGCCTAATACATTATACATGTGGCTGATTTTCGTATATATACTAGATTAGGCAATAAAGACTTCAAAAGAATTGTTTATAATGCAAGTTTCACAAAAAGTACGTGTATGTGAATTTAATAATGACACTTAACTGTGTGTACACGAAGAGGGCGGGTCTCTCAGACTTGAACAGCCAATGAATAAATATTCATGTAAGGTGTAATGTTTTTGATTGGCTTTGAGAAGAGGCCGTCGCCAGATACTCTGCCGAGACCGGAGGAGGGATAGTCCCATCAGATAGTGACCAAACCGAAGGAGGACGCAAACCCTGGTACTTTCAGCATGTGCTGGAGCAGCAGCCGAGCTCTCAGTGCTAGATGTCCGCTCACTGCCCGCTAGAGATCCGTCCGCAAACCCGCGCGTTTGAAGATGCTTGGCGATATTTAACGATATCTAAACGCTTTGCTGTTTAACGCAACACATTCTCATGGCGTCTATACAGCAGTCAAGAATTCAGTCATACCTGGAGAAGAATAAGATCGGACCCTTGTTTGAGGTACTGTATGTTACAACTTTTCACAAAAGATGTTCGCGAGGCACCTCGGGATTTTGCTGCATAGAAAATGAATGAAGCAAGAGCTACTTGTCTCTGCTTCAACGCACATGTGGATATGAAAAAGAGTTTAATTGTAACTAGATGGTGGCAAAATACATTTTAAGAACAGGTTTATATCAGTATGAATTTAAAAGTGAATGAATGAAAGCGGGAAATTTGCGCTTATGAGGACAGTGCAAATCCTCCTGCATTCACTTACCTTCAGTCAATCAATAAACGTGGGAACTAGAGATGTTGTACTTGATTTGTTGCATTAAATAAAGCATGCAGCTCTCGTAATAGCCTAGCCTATAGAAATAATCTGTGGTAATGAGATGGAAAATTTCTGCTGACTGGACGCTTTCTATCAGTAACCCAAACTATATGCCTTTGTTTCTGCTATCAAGGTTTTCATATTAAAATATACTGTTTTTGGAAAAGTCAGGCTCATGTCAGCACTCTTCCTATGTTATTTCTTTACAGTTGTGATATATAGTGTATGTTGGCTCATCTAATGAATGCTGTAGCCTACTGTAAATATATGGAGACACTGGAATGCTGTAACATGGTGTGAGTTGTAACGGTTTGTAACATTTTAACCATTTTGGAAATGAACTACACAGGATGAAATTTATGCCATACATGACCCTTATGAAGTGACAATAGAAGCTTTGAAAATCTGTAAAAATGTATGTTTTATAGGACCAAAACCAGCTTTAAGGGAATGTTAAAAGACTAGAAGTATGATGAGGTTGTAGGCCTAACACTTTCTAATAAAGACTAATTATTTCTACTGGTCCTACAAAGATTGCACAAAAAGAGACATTGTATATGTTTGCATTTTAAAATGTTTATAGCATAATAGAATGCAAACATATACAATGTCTCTTAATGTTTAAAAATTGTAATACTAAAATAAATTCCATCCATCCATCCATCTTCTTCCGCTTATCCGGGGCCGGGTCGCGGGGGCAGCAGTCTAAGCAGAGAACCCCAGACTTCCCTCTCCCTAGACACTTCCTCCAGCTCTTCTGGGGGGACACCGAGGCGTTCTCAGGCCAGCCGGGAGACATAGTCTCTCCAGCGTGTTCTAGGTCTTCCCCGGGGTCTCCTCCCAGTGGGACGTGCCCGGAACACCTTCCCAGGAAGGCGTCCAGGAGGCATCCGGAACAGATGCCCGAGCCACCTCAGCTGACCCCTCTCGATGTGGAGGAGCAGCGGCTCTACTCTGAGCTCCTCCCGGGTGACTGAGCTTCTCACCCTATCTCTAAGCGATCGCCCAGCCACCCTGCGGAGAAAGCTCATTTCGGCCGCCTGTATCCGGGATCTTGTCCTTTCAGTCATGACCCAAAGCTCATGACCATAGGTGAGAGTAGGAACGTAGATTGACCGGTAAATCGAGAGCTTCGCCTTGCGGCTCAGCTCTTTCTTCACCACGACAGACCGGTACATCGACCGCATTACTGCAGAAGCTGCACCGATCCGTCTGTCAATCTCCCGTTTCATCCTTCCCTCACTCGTGAACAAGACCCCAAGATACTTAAACTCCTCCACTTGAGGCAGGAACTCTCCACGAACCTGAAGTGGGCAAGCCACCCTTTTCCGAGTGAGGACCATGGCCTCGGATTTGGAGGTGCTGATTCTCATCCCAGCCGCTTCACACTCGGCTGCAAACCGTCCCAGTGCATGCTGAAGGTCCTGGCTTGATGAGGCCAACACGACAACATCATCCGCAAAGAGCTGAGACAAAATCGTGTTGTCACCAAACCTGACCCCCTCCGGCCCCTGGCTGCGCCTAGAAATTCTGTCCATAAAAATCATGAACAGAACCGGCGACAAAGGGCAGCCCTGCCGGAGTCCAACACGCACCGGGAACAAGTCTGACTTACTGCTGGCAATACGAACCAAGCTCGTGCTCCGGTCGTACAGGGACCGGATAGCCCTTAGCAAAGGGCCCCGGACCCCATACTCCCGGAGCACCCTCCACAGGCCACCGCGAGGGACACAGTCGAATGCCTTCTCCAAATCCACAAAGCACATGTGGACTGGCTGGGCAAACTCCCATGAACCCTCCAGCACCCTGTAGAGGGTATAGAGCTGGTCCAGTGTTCCACGGCCTGGCCGAAAACCACACTGTTCCTCCTGAATCCGAGGTTCTACTATCGGCCGGATTCTCCTCTCCAGTACCCTGGCATAGACTTTCCCAGGGAGGCTGAGAAGTGTGATCCCCCTGTAGTTGGAACACACCCTCCGGTCCCCCTTCTTAAAAAGAGGGACCACCACCCCGGTCTGCCATCCCAGAGGCACCGTCCCCGACTGCCACGCGATGCTGCAGAGGCGTGTCAGCCAAGACAGCCCCACAACATCCAGAGACTTGAGGTACTCAGGGCGGATCTCATCCACCCCCGGTGCCTTGCCACCGAGGAGTTTCTTGACTACCTCGGTGACTTCAGCTTGGGTGATGGACGAGTCCACATCTGAGCCCTCAGCCTCTGCTTCCTCAATGGAAGACGTGACAGCGGGATTGAGGAGATCCTCAAAGTATTCCTTCCACCGTCCAACGACATCCCCAGTTGAGGTCAACAGCTCCCCACCTCTACTGTAAACAGCGTTGGTAGGGCACTGCTTCCCTCTCCTGAGGCGCCGGACGGTTTGCCAGAATCTCTTCGAGGCTGACCGATAGTCCTTCTCCATGGCCTCACCGAACTCCTCCCAGGCCCGAGTTTTTGCCTCCACAACCACCCGGGCTGTAGTCTGCTTGGCCTGCCGCTACCTGTCAGCTGCCTCAGGAGTCCCACAAGCCAACCAGGCCCGATAGGACTCCTTCTTCAGCTTGACGGCATCCCTTACTTCCGGTGTCCACCACCGGGTTCGGGGATTGCCGCCTCGACAGGCACCGGAAACCTTACGGCCACAGCTCCGAGCGGGCGCTTCGACAATGGAGGTGGAGAACATGGTCCACTCGGACTCAATATCTCCAGCCTCCCTCGGGTTCCGGTCGAAGCTCTGCCGGAGGTGGGAGTTGAAGATCTCTCTGACAGGAGACTAGGCCAAACGTTCCCAGCAGACCCTCACAGTACGTTTGGGTCTGCCGAGTCTGTCCAGCTTCCTCCCCCGCCATCGGATCCAACTCACCACCAGGTGGTGATCGGTTGACAGCTCCGCCCCTCTCTTCACCCGAGTGTCCAAGACATACGGCCAGAGGTCGGATGAAACGACCACAAAGTCAATCATCGACCTACGGCCTAGGGTGTCCTGGTGCCACGTGTACTGATGGACACCCTTATGCTTGAACATGGTGTTCGTTATGGACAAGCTGTAACTAGCACAGAAGTCCAATAACTGAACACCGCTCGGGTTCAGATCAGTCACGCCCCTCCAGGTGTCACTGTCGTTGCCCATGTGGGCGTTGAAGTCCCCCAGTAAAACGACGGAGTCCCCAGTCGGAGCACTTTCCAGCACCCCTCCCAGAGACTCCAAGAAGGCCGGGTACTCTGCACTGCCGTTCGGCCCGTAGGCACAAACAACAGTGAGAGACCTATCCCCGACCCGAAGGCGCAGGGAAGCGACCCTCTCATTCACCGGGGCAAACTCTAACACATGGCAGCTGAGCTGGGGGGCTATAAGCAAACCCACACCAGCCCGCCGCCTCTCACCATGGGCAACTCCAGAGTGGTGAAGAGTCCATCCTCTCTCGAGGAGTGTGGTTCCAGAGCCCAAGCTGTGCGTAGAGGTGAGCCCGACTATCGCTAGTCGGAACCTCTCAACCTCACGCACAATCTCGGGCTCCTTCCCCGCCAGTGAGGTGACGTTCCACGTCCCTAGAGCTAGTTTCCATCTCCAGGGATCGGGCTGACGAGGCCCCCGCCTTCGACTGCCGCCCGATTGTCTATGCACCGGCCCCTTACGGTCCCTCCTGTAGGTGGTGAGCCCACGGGAAGGCGGCCCGAAATAAATTTATGTTTTAAATTAACGTTACAATCAATATTGTAACTGACAGCAAACTTTGTATTTGTCATTGATTTAAAGAGTTTAGGAGTAAGTACTAGGTTTCTAAACTGCTTAAATTTATAGCAGACATATAAAATAGGGAAATATTTTATCAACAATTTAGACACACAGCACAAATAAATACATAAATAAATAAATCGACAGTTACAGACATTTAAATAAAATGTTACAGTCCCGGTCTCTACTTTTGCACTGTCAGCATCTTTGGATAATCATTATGGTGTGATGGACTAAATAAAAAACTATAATAAATGCAACAGATTGCATTTAAAATAGTATCAGACTAGTCATGTAGCCGACCAATATGCCTTAAGTAACATAAACTGGACACACCAGTCGCCTTGAGAAAAATGACTTATTTGCTCCACACCATAATGAATCAAAATAGCGTTGTCATCCACCAACGCTATTACCTCTATGAGGCATCTGTAGGAAGAAGCACAGTCTACACGAGTCAAACTGCTGATGTATCAACCGTCTTGTAGCGGGGACTGTGTGCATGGGCTGAATATTAAACAGCAATAAAGCTAAAAGCAGCGCGTGTGTGACCTAGTACCATGGACAGTGGCGCCGCGCAGCGATCTGCCACATGAACGCGTTTCCCCCGGGGGCGAGCGCTGTGAATGGGTTGCGCGAATGTCTGTCGTCTCTCTCTTTGTCGCTTTTGAATTGTGTTGGTTTTGGAGTATTTCATTCCTGAGAACTGGTTAGGCGAATAAACAGTCTCTTGAAATTGCCTCTCCTGAAGTCTGAAAGTTCAAATAGTACTTCTAAAGATGGTAAAACTTATAGTGCACACATACAGAAACTGTAATCGAAAGAAGATTAGAACATGGCTAGTTGTCACACAGTCTGTATCCTAATAACTAGCAGGTTTTGAATCCAAACATCCAAAAAATATATATTTTCTCTAGAAGTAGTTTTGTATGGTGGAACATCTAGTCTTAAATTGATATAATTTTTGTGTAACTGAAAGTCCTAAAAACTCAAAGTTTAATATCATCATGTTTTTGAAGGTAGTTTTAAAGTTTTATTTTTATTGAAAGGACAATATTTTTTGTTTAATTTAATTAATGCAACAACGCACCCTAATATTGGTCATTGTCTATTCCGTGAACTGTACTGTATCTTTTTCTTAGGTATCAATAGTGAAAATGTTAAATCTTTTATATATATATATATCTATATATATCTATCTATATATATATATATATATATATATATATATATATATATATAAAATATTCACTGGCATAAAAAAGTGTGACAACTTGCCCCAGTCCTGCTTGTATGTTCATTAGTATTATACAGTAATCAAATTATGTAATGTAAATTGTTACGCTAAAATTTCATTTGCACTGCACTTTCGTATCAATTCATAACAGGTAACACAAATATTAACATATTAAACAGTGACACTGGTTTTGTCCATCAGACTATACCTCTGTCATTTTATAACGTCACTGCAAACAGCTGATATAGAGCCTCGGTTTGTTTGCACGTCATAACTATTATCAGTATCTCTTTGCAGGTGTGTTTGCCTGGTTTGTTTCCACTGTATGCTGTAACTATGCTCAGTATTAACGCTTTGGCACAGCAACACATACATACTGTACGAAAAAATGATGAATGACCCTCTCAAGCTATTTTACCGGTTCTTGAAAAAACGAAGATGCCAAGTAAACTTAAATCAAGGTCACCATGAATGCAATATGCATGCGACTGGGGAATAGGAAGACGACTGTAGCTGCTGCATCTTTAAAGTGTTAGACCTTCCTCACTGAAGCACGGCAACACAGAACTGTAATATTTTATAGGTCAGTATTTTTTTTTTTTGTGAAATGCATTTGTATGCCACAGCATTTGGCCACTGATATAAATATTCATTCTATAAAACTAGTTCTTTCTCTCTCTAAACTGACTTGTCACACTAACACATTCAGTGCCAACAGCAGCAAGGAGAGAAGAGCAATTGGTAACCATTTTAAAGATGTTATCGCTTCACTTAAGTCCAGATATGTTGGGAGTCGACATAGTTAACTGGTGTTCAGTCCTCTGGTGGAAGTTCTCCAGAAAAAAAAAAAAAACAGAAGAAGGACAAAATTAAATAAATGTTACAATGCAGACAACACTTACAGCATGCTTATTAACCTACACATAAATATAATTAAATCTACTTGCACTAAATTAATGGCTTTAACTATTTGAATTTTTCCAGAAGAGTGACATACTGTGTGGGGGTTGAGAATCGAGGTATACTCTGTGTTGATTAGCGTTAACAGCGTTTGAGCACTTTTTTTGCATTCATTAGTGACTAGATATTTTAATTTACATCTTCTTGACACTTTTCTTGAAGATTCAACTTCTAATGATGCCCAAGATCTATGCTGAGAAATATCTTATTTTTTAAATGATCATTTAGTTCTATAGACTTTGGCAAGAAGATTAATAAATGTGGAGGAGGATTTTCAGGTAATAACAAACATAAGACTAAACTTAAGGATGCAGAGAGATGGGACAGCAGAATTCATGGACTCGTGGGCAGTTGCTCCACTCAGCTGTGATGAGAACAATTTTGCGGCAGGAACAGGAAAACAGGTTATCAATAGCCATTCAAAGTGGCCGCCTCACTGTGTAATGGTTGTAGGCAGTGCAATAAAGGGAGTGAAATGTTTGTAAAGAAGCAGCATAATTGATCTCTGTTGCAAGAATTATGCCTTCAACCACAAAATACACTGCAGTTTGAGCAAATGGAGGTTTGATTAGCATACTAATGCATTCAAGCAATAAAACCACAGGCAACCACATAAAAGTCATTTCAGTATTTGGAACATATACAGTTAATATATTCTTCATTTGTTCAGTATGTATTTATGTGTATCCGGGAATCCTGTTATTATGGCTGGAGGTTGGATTTACTTGCAGTTTACTGAGCCACATAAAAACTCTGTAGGAATCTGGTAGTTTAATTTGCTGATTTCTCTCCTTCACAGTGGGGGAAGCATTTTCTGTTTAAAGGAATACTTCACCCAAAAATTTAAAATTGCTGAACATCAGGCCATCCAAAATGTAGATGGGGTTGTTTCATCATTGGAACAAATGTGGAAAAATTTTGCATTACATCACTTGCTCATCAAGGGATGCTCTGTAATGAATGGGTGCCATCAGAATGAGAGTCCAATGAAGTGGAAATTGTCCAAAGCAGTTCTAAACAAGTATGTCGGTGGATTTTGATGTGTGAAGACAACAGGGGTTGGACATTTTCACTGGAGGAAGTGTTTTTAAGGATAATGGACTGCTATTTTGGCCAGAAGCATTACAAATATATTAATGGTAAATTTACCTGTGGATTAATGTGATGTTTTTATCAGCTATTTGAACTCTCATTCTGACGGCACCCATTCACCGCAGAGGATCCTACTGGTGAGTAAATGATGCAGTTTTAAATTTCTAAAAATTGATAGGGTCTGTATATTATCATTGTATATCATTGCTATATCATAAGGGATGTAAATGCAAGATTTATGAGAAAACCTGCCTTTGCCATAAGGCCATCCCAATGCATTTCAGAGTCAAGGGTACACTGGCCCAGAGTGCATTGCTTTGTTCTAAAAAAGCCATTCAGTGTACAGAGAAATGTGTGCGGCTCAGCTTCCCCAGGGCTCTGTGTAAAGATCACAGCCTAGACCTCTCTGAAATAGTGTCAGCTGATGTTCACTGAACTGTTGGTGTGAAGGAACTAGGGGTTGAAAGTTGTTTGAATTTCTGTTCTTCTAATTTCTCCAGAGCATGCTGTACCTGTGTCTTAAAGCTGCAGTGTGTGATTTCTGCACCACTGGCATCATCAAACAGGATGTATAAGGAATGTATTTATTTCATGTGCAGTGATTTCCCTTTTTCTTGTTCACACTCAGCCTTCAGTGGTTAGTTTTAAAAGGTCATGCAGTGTGACTGAAATACCGAATGCAAAAAGACTGTCTTTGTTCTAATTTTTCTTTCTTGCATTCATAAGTGAAGAGATATTTTATGCTGCCCAAGATCTGTTCTGATATATATATCTTGCTTAACTTAACTTAACTTAAACTACTACTTCTGGTAAGATTCTAAATTGTGCATCATTTGCACACTTTACTATCCCATAGGGAGGGTATAGGGAGGGTTTGTGAATGGCAGTGTAGCATTGCAACTGGTGCGGGGTATGTTACATGACAATATGGGTAATATGGTATGTCTGGATTAAAATATCTTCTGGCTATAGATTTCTTGAGCAGCAACTTTCATTGTGAAGTTCCTCAATCTTCCACAAGTGACAGACTGCATGCTACTTCAGCACAAAGAATATTGATAAAACCAATTGGCCGAAGAATCATCACATTTCCCGCTTGTAATTTAAAATTACACCCACCACAGACAATTGACACCTCAAGAACAGTTCAGTCTGGTCTGGGTTGGTATATCTTTATGGGTAATAAAGATATATCAAGTTTCAGCTACAAAGTTCAGATGGGATTGGGAGGCTATAATTTAACAGTATAATGTTGAGGGAGGCATGACAGAAAACCATTTTCTGTCATTCAACAGACAACCTAAAATGACACAGAAATGTGTAGGATGTGTAGGTCTCATTGAGACTTTGTTAATTAAAGCAGAGGGGCTGGACACACACACACATACTCACGCATGCTCGCTCGTGCACACACACACACAGCTCTGTATGGTACCCTGACGAGAGACACACACTCACAGCAGGGTTGGATAATGGAGAGGAGATAGAGAGTTCCCTCTCTTGTCTTTATTTATAGAGGTTCCTTGGCAGTCTGGGAAGTAATTCATGTTTCAGTGACCTGCAGACACCCGAGGCGTCTGCCCAGTGTGAGCTCCCCTCCGTTGATCTTGAGCAAATGCCCTGCATTATGAAACAAGCTCACCTGACAGTCAGAAGCAAAATAAATGCAATATTAAGTGGATCCCATGGTCAAATCATGGCCAAATCAAACATGTCTGAAGTTGTAGTGATCCCTTCTTAAAGAAAGAGTTCACACAAAAAATGAAAATTTGATGTTTATCAGCTCACCCCCAGGGCATTTCTTCAGTATAACACAAACCAAGATTTTTATCTCAAACTGTTGCAGTCTATCAGTCTTACAATGTAAGTGGATTGGAATCGCGGCTAAAACATTCAATGAAACAACAACAAAAAACATACACAAACAAAACCAAATTAAACCCTCTGGCTTGTGATGATACACTGATGTATAAAGACACAAAAAGATTATTTATATCATTTTTACCTCTGATTCACGCAATGTCCGAACTGTTAGATCTCTCCTAAGCAAAAAACGGTATAAATACTGTTCAGTTTCTTGCACAGACCGATCGTTTTGTGTCTTTACACATAATGTATCATCACAAGCCGCAGGGTTTAATTTGGTTTTGTTTGTGTGTTTTTTGCTTGTTTCATTGTATGTTCTAGCCGTGATTCCCATCCACTTCCATTATAAGACTGGCAGACTCAAACGGTTTGAGTTAAAAATCTTGTTTTTTGTTCTATTGAAGAAACAAAGTCACCTACATCTGGGATGCCCTGGGGGTAAGCAGATAAACATCAAATTTTCAGTTTTGGGTGAACTATCCCTATAAGAAATTTTACACCATCCTGATATAGGAAAGTCTGTGATTATCACATTTTTTTCACAATGCTTCTGAAATATATTGGCCTTTGTCAAACACCGTAAATAAAGATAAACCCCTTGTTGTGCAGCTGCGTGCATATTCATCATGGATTTTTTTTTTAGCAACTTTGTGAAACAGTTATGTGGTTTAAGTAGACATCCCAGTTGACGTACTGTATGAAAGTTAAAGCAATAAAGAAAGTCTGATCACGCACGCACAAAAATATATTCATTCCTGTGATGCAAAGCAGAATTTTCAGCAGCCATTACTCCAGTCTTCAGTGTCACATGATCCTTCAAAAATCATTCTAATATGCTGATTTGATGCTCAGTTTTTAATAAAGATTCCTATTATTATCAGTGCTAAAAACTGTTTTTGTAGCTTAAAATTTTTGTGAAAACCATAATGCAATTTAAAATAAGTTAATTTAAAATCATTAGTTATTTTACAATATATTCAAATAGAAATCGTTCTTCTAAATTGTATATATATATATATATATATATATATATATATATATATATATATATATATATATATATATATATATGTATTTATATATATATTTTTTCTAAATATTGCTGTTTTTACTGTGTTTTTGTTCGAATAAATACTTGGTTGGATGATAGATTTTTATTTTTTGCTTAATTATTCCAAACTTGTGACTATTAATATATACATGCCACTCTGTATATATGTAAAATCCTTCATATTTAATATTTTATATATAAATGAGTTGCTGTGTTGTCTGTATTGCCCTCTGCGGCTGTACCACTCCTTGGCTTTCCTCCTCCTTCTGTCTCAAGGGCTGGAACTCATCCAGAACTCTGACCCAGCCTTCAGTCAATGTTTCCCTGCTGTGACATAAGGCATACATTAAAGAATCAGAAGAATAACGAGAGTGCACCCTCAGGAAATGCTGAGATCTGGTTTAAAACTCAACATATATATACAGTAAGATCAACTGTGGCAACATATTAATAACTTATTGCATCCATACTGTGTCTAGACAGTGAGTCAGGAGACTATATAGTAAATAATACACTTTAATCCCGTAAAAGGGAATTGTTACTTCATTTTCTGAAGTATTTCTGGCAGTGACTGAGACAGTCTGTAGTACTCTGTTGAAGGAAGAAACTTCATGGAAGCGAACAGAAGACATCAAGAGAATTTGCTTCAGCAAGAGCAAGGATAAAATGTTTAATGAATACAGTCTGGATGTTATTTCAACCAGTCATGAAGGACTATTTGTTTACAACATTTAAACTGCCCAGCTGAATGTTTCTGGTAAAGCAATTTTTATAATATTATAAAAAAAAAAATAAATAAATTGTGAAAATGAAATCATAATCACTGCACTGAAGATTGTTGTAGTATTCAATAAATGTAATGAATGCTTTCCAGACCTATATATATATATATATATATATAGGTCTGGAAATTTGCTGCGATTAGTTATCACAACTTGAAATTCAACATTAGAATTATTAATAATGTGTTGTTTAAATTTTAAAAAGTATGTTTTTGTGCTTGATATAATATCAAATTAAAAGTTTAATCCACTTGTTAATTGCAGCAGCATTTTTACAGTGTACCTGTTTATAAAACACAGCACAAATAACATTAACTAAATATTTTTATTCAGGTTAGATATCTCAATATTTCAAACCCTATTCATGGCATTTATACTTAGCCAGCAGGATTATTTTGTGCTGCAAAAAAATTAAGTATAATGTCCCTTTGTTCAATTTATTCATTCAATTTATTCAATTTATTCGATCAAATCAATCAATCAATCAATCAATCAAAAAAATTAGTTTATGTTTAAAACAAGAAAAATCTTTTAGACAAAGGTGATAAAAAGGTTTTTTTGTTTTTGTTTATTGTTTAAAAAGGGCAACATTTTAATCCATTTGAGTGAAAAATTCTTAACCCTTGGTAGAGCTGTGAGATCAAAACTGATGGTCAAAGTCAAGCACATTGCATTATGGGATGCAGTATTCTATCCAGTGGTCTCTGCTGAACCCTGCACATTTCAGCAGATGTAGTAGATCACCTGGTGTTTTAATTTGTGAAAATGTGGTTATTGTGCATAGATTACATACTATTGCAGAAATAGTAAGAGTAGGGATGGTGGGACTGGATATCTTTCCAAACATTCTCTAACAGAGAATGTCTGGAAAGATATCCAGACAGAGAATGTCAGTGCGCTGAATGAAGTGCTTTGGAAATGTTGTGCAACACCAGCTTGTTCTTTAAAACTGGCACTGAACTTGGCTTGCAGTCAGATTGTATATTAGAAAGGCTTGGATTGCTTTCCCCTGCCAATTTCCCCAGTCTGTCAGTATAATCGAGAGATCCTGTGTTTCTTCATCCTGATGATGCAAGAAAATCAATTGAAAAGCTTATTTCTGTGCAGGGATTTTGACCTAAATTTGAGTATATCTATGCATGTGGATATTATTAACATACAGTATAGAGTCTTTTCTCATTGGATGTGACTTTCCAACCGTATCATCTCCCTGTTTACGTCTCTTTTAAAAAGGTCATTGAAGTAAACAGGGAAAACACCTCTCAGATAGCATCAAATGCTTAACATGCTTGAAATGAGTGTGTGCTAATCCACACCGTTTTTTCCTGTTTACCACAAGGGCAATTGCTCACTAGGGAGCCTGGGGTAGTTACAGTAGCAAAGCCCTGCTCAATTTACTTCCTGCTAAACCCACAAATTACAGTTCTCTTTTATGGACCCCTTGTTACTAGGTTAGTTTAATTACCAAACAAGGCTTATGTGTCGTAATTACCTCATTTACAACTACCATCTTGTTGATTTGTGATTGTCTGGCTTGTAATACAGCACAGATGCTTTTTTCCTGGAAGGGCAAACTGATAAAAGTTGTTTTTACATGCACTAGACTTATTTATAAAATGTCTAATTTGGTTTTTATATCTCAAAAAAGTTGAATTGGACAAGAGGAGGGGGAGGGTAAATTTGTGGTTCACAGGCATATTTTATGGTTTTAGTTCAGTCTGAATTCAATCCAATTGTGTTTTCACAACTTTGATTAAACATATTACAGTACAAATTTAAGGGGTGCTCTGAGAAAACTGATCATTAAATATTTTCTTAAATTTAAATTCTAAAATCAAATTTCTGTTCTAGCACCCCTTTTCCAGCCACCTGTTTGGAAACTCCTGGTTTTGAAAACGAATCATGTCTGAATAATACTGTACACATTTTAAATGTAATTTTCATGATGAAAGTTTCCAGAAATCGAATCCTGTCCAGATTTTTGTGTGTGTGTGTGTGTGTGTGTGTGTGATTTCAGTATCTTATTGGTTAAAAAAAAATAAAAATAATAATAATAATTGTAGCGGATCTGACCCGAATCAGACAAATTAAAGAGTCGATCAGGACTGTGGTTGAAACACGAGCCGAATTCCTCAGAAAGGCAACAGGAAGTCATAAAACATTCTGTGCCACATGTCCCAAGCAAGATAACCAACCAACCAACGCTTTCACAGAACAGCTTTCAACATTAACACCACTAGAACAATTATTGACAATTTCAATTCGGAGAAGAGATTGTCAAATTTGGGGCAAGTAATTGAGATGCAACGCCGGACATCACATGTAAACCCATGAGAGTTATACACAATATCCTTAAACACTTCCCCCACCTAGCAGAACCAGACTGAAATTCCTAAGGGGGGCCTTTGAACCTCTGGCCTCCTCAGAAATCTTTGTCAGAGAATGACAAAGAAACTGTCTTTTCTAGATATAAATGGACCAAAATGACTTCTAAATGAATATCAGTCCATCGCTTAACTCCATGTTCATTTATATGTAACCCACACATTTGACTATCATGTTTAATCACTTATTGTGTATGTCTTTTAATAACTATTGGATAGCTTAAGGATTCATATTCATGTTTCATATGTATGTGCTTGAATCTGCTTGCTTGAAACAGTTCTGACCATCAGTTATTTGTCAAATGTATCATATTCTTGTTATAGGTATCATGTCCAAAATTATACCCTGCAAGAGCGGGAAAATGCGGACCACGTGCTTGATAAGATAACATATGATTTATGATACCCCCTGAGCCAAGACAAAATCTGATTGGTCAAGACAACATTCGAGGTGTGGCCAACAGGCCAGTTTAAATACTTAGGACACCATAAAATCTTGCTTTTAGCTTCTAGCTTTGCTTCTGCTATTAGTCATGTATGCTTTTAGTTTGCTTTTAGCGTTTAGCTTGTAGCTTTGCTTCTTAGCTTTTGCTACTAGCCATGCTTTTAGTCATCACTTTTAGTGTTCTTTGAGCACGGTTCCAGCGTGCTTTGTCCTTCTACAAGCTATAGCTCATATAATACTCAATGTCAGTGCGAATGTTTCCCTGCCCAATTACCTAATTAGTTTTCCTGATGCTGAATACTTGTCAACGCTGCTGATTCAGGTTGGCACAACGCAAGCTGGCGTGACAATGTGCTACTTTATCTGAAGTTCTCTGGCATTTACTCACATGATGCTGGATGTCGGTACTCTAATCTCTTTTTGTTTGGCTCTGATAGGAGATGATGACCAAACTGATAACTGAGACACCAGACCACCCCATTCCTTTCCTCATTGGCCATCTGCAAACCAAGCAGGAGAGTCCTGGCAGGATTCAGAGGACTCTGTCGGGATCTGCAGCATTGTGGGCCGAGAGCTCCTCAGGTGGGTATAGTTCAGAATCCTTCAAGCTGTTTTGCACATAGAGAAAATGTAGAACACTACCAGTTTCCTCCGCCTCTCTCTCTCTATAGAATACAAAGGTACACGACGGGACTCCAGGAGTTATGAAAAACCTTGGCAGATCCATCCCAAGAAACCCAAGAAATCAAAGAGCGACCTGGCTGTGTCCAACATTTCCCCTCCGTCTCCTGAGTCTAAATCATGTGAGTCTCGCTGCAAGAGAGAAGCTAGTGTCATTACATCAGTTTTATGTGATTCAGCTGGCTATTAATCTGAGATCAGCCAAGCATTTTCAGAAATCAGAAATAGAGGAGACTGTCTGTACATTAGTGAACAATGCCGACTTCTATCTTTAGATAGTGCCATTATGGAAGCTACGTATTGCTAAGGGAGTAATTCATACAGAGTCTTTAATAATTTAATATGATGCTACATTACTGACAGCGGTTCTATTTCTGCCTGAATGGAGGCTGTCAGCCAATTTTGAGGAAATGGCATAAAGGGAGATTGTAAATACGTGTAACCCCATTTTAAACTGTGGATGTGTGCCTGTGCCCATTTCCATTTGACTTATTTAGATGGTTTTCACATCAGTGAAAGACACTTCCAAGATGCAAAAAGTATGAAAAGTAAGAGCTTAATTTGAGGGGAAGGCCTAAAATTAAGTCACAAATGGAACACAAAAAATTATTGAGTGCATTTACATACACAGTCATATGTAGATCATGCTTTACCCTATAAAGTCAACCTTATCATATTCAATACACACATTTTTAAGGCCTCTGAATTATCAACAAGATCAAAACTTTGCTGTTGTACACAATATACTACATGCCTTCCATCATCTGACTGATATTTGTACTTTTTTTAAGCAAGCAAAATTGTATTATATACTATGGGAGATAGCATGTATAACATGTTGCTGGATCAACATTCTTGTTGATCCTGGAACAACATTCCAATCAACCAATCAGAATTGAGATATAACTTTTCAGGAAATACCTGTTTTAGGTTTACAACCAGAGTTAGGTGCTTCTACACCCTTGTTAATCAACTATCATTTATTTCCCACTGGTTTTAGGAATAAATTATGGGTAAGGTTATGTTTAGGGGTAGGGATTGGGTTAAGTTTATATTTTTGGACAATAATGTTGATCCAGAATCATCAGAAGATGTTGATCCAGGAACATGTCTTACTTGTCTTACTTGCAAAATCACGGCGACCATGGGAGATATAGAACTGATATTTATATACATTTGTAATATGTAAGCCTATTATAATATATAAATAACAACATCTGCACCAAATACTGATTTTTTTTAAAGCTTTATTTCCCATTATATCATACTATATAAACCTTAAAGGCTAAAATAAAAACATGTATGCACCCCCCCACCACCACCCCAGATCTTTTTCTATTTTGTCAGTACTCAATAAACATTTTGTTTTCCTTTTTTATTTTTTTAAGAGTATTATTTTGCATGTTAGGCTTTACAAGGTTAATTGTATGTTATGTAACATAAAACAAAAATGTCCTAAATTTTTGTTCTTTTATTAATAAGGAAACATATTCAAAGTCTCAAAAAGTTTCATGTTTTTTGGTGGTTTTATTACGAACATTTGGTAACATTTTAGTGCACTTCTCAGAGTCAAGTTTTGATATTTGCAAGTGTGTATGAGATTTGAGAGCTGCAGAAAATTTTGCTTCTTGTTTTTGCGTGAATTATTCATTTAACATCTTTGAAGTGTCAGCTACGTCAGGTGTTCACAAAAATGTAGGCTCTTGGTTTCCAGGCAGTGATGTTTTACATAATGAGTCCAGAGGTTACTCTGAAGCAAAATAAACACAGTGTAATTTACACATGGAAACATGCTGCAGTATTGAGTAACTCTCATTTTCAATCTCATGCATGAGACAGAAAGTCAGAATCTGTTCTCCCTAAGCAAAAAATTGTGAAGGACTCTGATATGCTATAGATCTACCTGATTTATTGTCATGATTCTGTCATGATTTCATGCATAAAAGCACAGTCTGTAAGGCATTAAATACTCATTGCAGACCACTGTTGGGAACGTTACTTTAAAAAAGTAATTAGTTATAGTTACTCACTACTTGTTCCAAAAAGTAACTGAGTTAGTAACTGAATTACTCTATAATAAAAGTAACTCGTTACCAGGGAAAGTAACTATTTGCGTTACTGTAAAAAAAAAAAAAAAAGTTGCTATATGTCAAAGAATTTTTTTTTTTTTTTAGCAGTTTTCACAAGTCAGTTGAAATAAGTATAACAGACAGGTGTTCGTACCTAACTTTCAAGATTTATTGCACGTCAACAGACAGCAAGAGTTTTATCCTGCACTCTTTGTAAGAAAAGTGTTTTTGGCCACTAGCTTTGTAGATGCGTGTGTCACACATGCACGTTCTTGCCTTTGACTACAATGAATTTGAAGTAGTGCTTATATCTCCACCTTGAAAATGCCAACTTTTCATCGGATTGCTCCTGACTCGCCATTTCTCCTGCTGCTGCGAATCTGTGTAGCTGTTGCGTGTGTGTGACTGTGTGTGTTTGGCGCCGCTGGCGCGTGTGTGTAAAAACACTGGCTCTGATTGGCTACCATGAAACACATGACTCTGCCTTAGCCAATCATAATCGCTTATCTCGTTATTAACCCACCTGCTCACTCGCTGTGTGAGCCAGGGGTGCGTTCGGATTGCATATTAAATCAATGCATAGTAACGCACCGCATTTAACGTTCAGTAACGTTAACGGCGTTGTAATGACGGGAAAAGTAATTAGTTAGATTACCCCGTTACTGAAAAAAATAACGTCGTTACCTAACGCTGTTCTTTTAAATGCCGTTATTCCAAACACTGTTGCAGACCAATCCAAATGATCACCCAGATCAACTTAACATTCACTAATTGGTCAAATCCGTCCAGATTTACTGCTGTAGTGCTTGATCAGAAGACTAAAAAGGTACTTTTTCCTGAAAGAAATTGTCAAGAGTCCTCGAATGATGGACAGAGTAAAATTGTCTTTAAAATGCCCAGTGATTCCTCAAGTTAGAAAAGTAACTGAAACTGATTTTAGTTGGATGTGATACTTCCATATTTATCGGATTTTGGTACCTTCTGACCTGAGAAGTGTGACGTGATTTGCATAAATTAAAAGAAATAAAATTTTGTTGTAATGAATTCTAACAATGTATGGATGTGAAAATGTGATATGGCTTGTGTGATTATCAAATCAGATCACAAAGGTGTTTTTATTAGTCTGATGTGCTGCGTGTTTCAGAGTGAGGCACATCATTGTGTTTATTTACACTAGGTATGTCATAATACCAAAAATCTATGGTATGGTAATTTGATACCATGGAAAAAAACCTTTTAACATTACAAAAACACAAACAGTAGTGGCCCTTGGCCTTCAAATAATAAATAAAATGAATTGTGTTGTCACTGTACCTTCATTTCACAAGTCGTTATCAATACCAGTACCAAATCCCATGGTTCTCGGGACCAATTTTGTTACCATAGCAAAACATACTATAATAATTTAATATGTTAAAACATTATCATGTAGCCTTCAAATATTGTTAAACTATGTAAACATTGTATTAAATATATCAAATGAGTGTAATAAAATAACAAACATGTTACAGATAACCGAACAAGTGGCTGGTCTATTGCACTAACGCTGTTCTGTTCTGACACAACAGATTGGTTCTGTCCTGCCCATTGCTATGGTTATCACAATGTCAAACATTGCAATTTCAGATTCAGTCCCGCATTTTAATACAGTCGTCACTCCTGAAACTTTGCAGTGTGTACTTAGCATGAAAAATACAACTTTTATTCAAATTATTAATGGGTTATACACAGAAAGTTAGCAAAGACTTTCTCTGACTGATATCATTTAAGTTCAGCCCCATCACAAACTCAGTGTGTGGAAAATCTGTCTATATTGTGTCTATACAATGAATCTCTTATTTGCATTGGGTTTATAATTTGTTGTTTATAAGAAAAGGTGTTGGTGAAAGTGCAGCGCTCATGCTGAATGAACAAACATATCTTTGATTGGTTACAATGCTCAGTGCTGCAAAAACATGTTGTAAATTAAAACCTTTGACACTGTCACTTTCACTGTCATAGTCATGAAACTTCTGTTCCTCTGTGTTTCCCTATTTTGGTAATGTTCTGTTCCTTGTTTTGTTAAAGGGATAGTTCACCCAAAAATGAAAATTATGTCATTAATGACTCACCCTCATGTCGTTCCAAATCCGTAAGACCTCCGTTCATCTTCGGAACACAGTTTAAGATATTTTAGATTTAGTCCGAGAGCTTTCTGTCCCTCCAATGAAAGTGTTTGTACGGTATACTTGTCCATGTCCAGAAAAGTAATAAAAACATCTTCAAAGTAGTCCATGTGACATCAGAGGGTCAGTTAGAATTTGTTGAAGCATCGAAAATAAATTTTGGTCCAAAAATAACAAAAATGACGACTATATTCAGCATTGTCTTCTCTTCCGGATCTGTTGTGAGCGCGTTCAAGTGTAGTGATATCCGGTTCGCGAATGAATCACTCGATGTAACCGGATCTTCTAGAACCAGTTAATCAAATCGAACTGAATTGTTTGAAACGGTTCGCGTCTCCAATAAGCATTAATCAACAAATGACTTAAGCTGTTAACTTTTTTAATATGGCTGACACTCCCTCTGAGTTAAAACAAACCAATATCCAATATTTACTCAAACAGTACACGGACTGAACTTCTGTGAAGAGAGAACTGAAGATGAACGCCGAGCCAGAAAGGGTTTGGAACGACATGAGGGTGAGTCATTAATGACATAAAAGCTTCACTTTTTGGGTGAACTAACCCTTTAATTGATTAATCCCCACCTGTTTCCATTCCTCTGATTACTTTCCATGCCTTTTTAAACCCTGTCCATTCAGTTCCCTGTTGTCGGCTATTGATGTTATATTCTACTATTTGGATTTTTGTTTGGATGTGCCCTTTTCCCTCCTGTGGATCATTACATTTTGATATCTCCTTCATCGTGCACCTTGATTAACACACCAGCACGTATTACAGAATGGGGGACCTAAAAAGTGAGTTTAGTGGCATTTTGGTCTGACTTCTGCCATGAGGAGGACCTCTGGATATATATTTTGAGAGCTCTGACAGGGCAGAGCAGGTGAAGTCTCACCTCATCCGCCGTCACGTGAGGTGGAGGATGAAAAGCCTGCAGAACCATAGGCCGTGCCACATTAGATGGTACCTTGGGCAAATAGCCTGGCCTAGGAAGTAGAATGGCTTTGATGTCGCCTGGAGCAAACTCCAGGCACCCATTAGATATAGAGAGTGCCTGGAGATCTGCTACCATCCTCAGAGAAATAATGGTGAACAAGAAAGCCACCTTAAGGGAAAGGTTCTTGGCCTCAGCCGACTCCAGTGGTTCGAAGGGGCCTCAACCAACCCTCCGAGAACCACCCCCAGGTCCCAAGTGGGAACCCTGGTACGAGCCGCAGGTCTTATCCTCCAAGCCCCACGGAGGAAACGTATGACCACTTGCGAGTGGACAGGGTAAGACCAGCTGAGAAGCGATCTTGGAGGAAATCCAGCACTGAAGCCACTGGGCAGTTAAGTGAGTCCAGCTCACGCTCTCTGCACCAAATTGTGAAAACATTCCATTTTAGGCCGTACAATTTCCTCGTGGGGGGAGCTCTAGAGCTGAGTATGGTCTCCACAACTCCTGCTGACAGGCCGGCCTCTCGGTACTGTGCCCCCTCAGGGGCCAGACCCACAGTTTCCATAGTTCCCCCGGGCCTCAGCCCCTGCCTCGACAGGATGTCCGCTCCCTGATTCTGATTCCCTGGGATTTATGTTGCTCTGAGAGACAACAATTTCCCCTGGGACCAAAAGAGGATCTGATGCGCCAGTCTGCATAGAGGGCGAGACCTCATACCCCCTTGATGGTTTATATAGGCCACCACTGACATATTGTCTGTCCTCACAAGGACGTGATGACCCTTGAGATCCGGCAGGAAGCTCCTCAGAGCTCAGAACACCGCCAACATTTCCAGGCAGTTTATATGCCAGGAGGAATGATGGTCCTGCCATAGGCCTCTCGTAAAGCTGCCGTCCATGACCGCGCCCCAGCCCGTGAGGGAGGCGTCTGTTGAGACAGCTTTCCGGCGACATGACGCTCCCAGCACGGGACCTTGGGACAGAAACCAAGCTCTCTTCCACATAGATAGCGAACGAAGGCATCTGCGCGTAACCCTGATCATGCGAAATGGGTTTCCCTTCGAAGGGAACCCCTTGGTTTTCAACCACCCCTGCAAGGGCCTCATGTACAGGAGACCGAATGGAATGATATTGGATGCTGCTGCCATGAGACCTAACACTCTCTGGAAATGTTTTACAGTGATGGCCTGTCCTAGCTTTATCCTGGTCACCATGGCCAGGATGGATTCGATCTGAGCAGGCGACAATTGTGCCCGCATCGTGACCGAATCCAACACCACTCCCAGGAATGTGGTTCTCTGGGCTGGTGCCAACATGCTCTTTTTCATGTTGAGTCTCAACCCCAGGCTCAGGATGTGGGCATGGACAACATCTCGATGCCGAACTGCCAGCTCTTGTGACTGGGCTAGAATCAGCCAGTCGTCTATATAATTGAGAACCCTGAGACCCTGAAGCCTCAGCGGTGCTAGAGTTGCATTCATACATTTTGTAAATGTGCGAGGGGAGAGAGCTAGGCCAAACGGAAGAACCCGATATTGGTACGCGTCGCCCCCGAAGGCAAACCTCAGGAACGTCTTGTGAGTTGGAAGGATGGAAATGTGGAAGTATGCGTCCTTCAGATCTATCGTGACAACCAATCCTCGGATTTAATTTGGTTCACGATGATGGGAATAGTGAGCATCTTGAACCTGAATCTCCTCAGAGACCGATTCAAGTGCCTGAGATCTATTATTGGATGCAACCCCCCATCCTTCTTGGGAACTAATTTGTAGTGGCTGTAGAACCCGGACTCCCTGTCTGGAGGAGGAATACGTTCTATAGCCTCCTTTACCAGCAGAGAGTTTACTTCTTATTCCAATACCCAACTCTGCTCTGGGTTGACTACGGTCCAGACCACCCCGTTGAACTTTGGTGGGCGGGAACTGAACTGTAGTCTGTACCCCTTTTGAATGGTGCGCAAAGCCAAAGAAGAAATATTCGTGAGATTTTCCCATGCATCGAAATACTCTACTAAGGGGACCAGCCTCTCGAGGCTGGCCTCGGGTATTAATCGGGATTCGTTCTTGGCCCCCTGAAGCAGATCTCCGGCAGGGTTCGACCAAAAACGATTCGCGATGTGCGGACGTGAATGCAGCCTGGCCGCTAGCCTGTGGGGCGGACAGTGCAGGGCGCGTTCGCTGGAGACCGATGCATCCTGAAGCACACTTAACGGCGGGTAGTCGACATGGATTTTCTGCGGGCTCTGCGGAGGAGGCGAACCTCGATTGCTCCCCCACGGGTGGGGCTGCCCGCGGAGGGCCTAGGCTGGCTAGGACCTCTTTGTTGAAGCCTTCTTCGCCTGCAGGATGGCCCTCAGGTCGCCCGGCTTAGGCTGAGGCTTCGGCTGAGAGCGTCGTCTATGCCCCCAGGCTGCATACATTAGCAAGCACACATATTTGTATTTAGTTCATCACCGTTGTGTATTTCATTGCTCAATTTCTCTCCCCACATTATCTGGTTTTGTTTGAATTTATGTTGCACACTGTCTCGAGTTTGTTAAGCCTTTTGAGTTTGTTATAATAAATATTACTTTTATTTGAAAACCTGACCGTTGTTCTTTATCATCTTGAACAAAACATGATATAAAATAAAATAAAATAATTATGATTGTTATATTTTAAAACTTTATTATAGTCAAATACTTTGTTTTACCAGAACAAAAGTAATATATTAATTGATTTATTTGTTTATTTTCTATAATTTTAATGATAACAAATTCTAATATTTTGAATAATAATAATTATAATAATAATTATTATTATTACTATTATAATTATTATTACGTATTTAAAAGTATTTTATTTATCTCCGGTTGCAGTGCCTCGTTCAATGCTGCGCCCTACCTGGGACTGGAGGACCAAACCTGAGAGCCGAGACTTTGATGAGCTCAATCACATACTTCAAGAGAGCAAAAAGCTTGGCAAGGCCCTGGAGAACCTGTCCCGCAGTGAGTGAACTGACAGCTACCCAGTGTAACACACACATGGAAATCTTAAGGAATAAACTGTGTAACTGTGAATTTTCTCTATTTCTAAAAAAATATCCTAAAATAAACACGTTGTGTTGCAGCTAAAGGCTCTCTAGGTCAGTGGTTCTCAATTGGTGGGTCATGACCCCAAAATGAATTTTGACAGCAGGAAAAAAGCAGTGCCAGAAGCAAATAATAAAACACAGCTAACTATAAATGAACTAAATAAATAGGCTTATCAAATACATCTAAAAAGTATATTCAAGGTGAAAAAAATTACACTTGGTACTGTGTAGGGCCATCATAAATTATGAGTCCTGGAAAAAAAATTGAGAACCTCTAATTTAGAGTGTCCAATAAACTATTTTCTGATGACATTGACCTGTGAATTATTTCCTTCGCACAGGCATTGCTGTTACAGATGACTTTGACCTGGTATGATGTTTTTCTTCTTCTTCTTTTTATCTGATATGCTTTCTTTCAGTAATAGAATTCAAATACTGTTATGGATTTGTTAAGGAGATGAAGTAAAGTCTAGTTTGATTGTGGTTTGTGTAAAGACTCAAAAAAAAAAAAGATGAAGAGAGAATCCAGCTAAAACATATGTCTCAGTCATATTTCTCAGAATACAGTACAGTTTTTAAACTTTAATAGCCTGTGTCTTTTTGGCTGCTTGCCCAGGTTTCCCTCTGTTCCCAATTTAGTATTTCAAATGAATATTAAAACATTTAGCTATTAATGCAAATGAATTTTTTCCTGTAATACTGTTATAGAGGACATTTTCTCATAATTGCCAGATGCTGATCAACTAGTGCAAAAGTATAATGTCGAAGCTGAATTTTTTATTACTGCTCACCATGCATGTCCTCCGTTATTAAAATCTATTTACCTTAAAAATTACTGGCCACACAAGTAGCATAGATAATGAGTCGTACTTCAACATCAGTCCTTTTAATTATAACCTCTGTAATCTGATTACTCCTTTGCATAACCACTGATTGTTTTATGTTTATGTCTCTATCCGATCCTCTCTCATTTTATGCTCATCACAACTCGGCCTCCCTTTCAAAGGACCCTCTGGCGTATAACTCAATACTGAGGCCGCGTGTGGTGGGTCAGTGGGTGGGCCGTGAGGAGGAAGATTCTGACCCCCTTGCGGCTGAGATGCTTCAGCCTCCTGTCCCAAGAGCCAAAACTGAGGGTTGGGTGAGCAAAGACAACAGCCCTGTTGGAAGGTGAGACACACTTTTGTATTTCATTGGATTAGAGAAATGAGATTTGCAAACAAATGATAGTAGATGCTTGTCTTTTGAAACCGTTATGACTTACTTTCCTTCTGTGAACACAAAAGGTGATATTTAGCAGATTGATCAAGCTGTTCTTTTCCATTCAGTGGAAAAAAATAGTGACCATAGAGATCTTGAATTTGAAGCATAATAATAATAATAATAATAATAATAATAATAATAATAATGGCAGCTGTGGATGGCAGATCTTTATCATAAAAATATGGAAGCCACATGTTAAGACAGATTTCACTTAAATTTACAGTAAACTATAAGCCATCAAGAATTCTGGAAATGTCAATTTATGATTTTTTCTTAACTTCAATTTAAGATTTTTTTTTTCACTTTCAAAAACTGTACGTACATTTAATAGTATTTTACTGTAAAATTACATGAAAGATCTATTACAGTTTTTTCACTTGAGCAATTTTTTTTTTACCGTAGCATTTTAAAGTCTTTTGCTGTAAAAATTACTATAATTTTGTACAGTGTGACTTCAGAATACTCTAGCGTTTTTACTTCCTCTTAAGTTGTTGAAAGGAAAGAACATGACAGCCCATCACATTCTAATTTGTTCTAGAAGAAAAGGTAGTTTATTTACATATAAAAAGTGCCATGATAAAGTGAGCCAGAGTTGAATAAAAATATAATGTACTTTCTCTCAATATCTCCATAAAGCTGAGATATTTTGTCAGGCTTTCTAATCAAAGAATACTGTATCCGGTAACCCCACATAAATCCCTCGAGGGGAGATGTTCTTTGAATGTCTGTATAGCACAGCTGTATATCTTTAAAACAGCAATTGCAGGTCCTTGACCCTTTAAAGACGTTACCAGGGTGATTTTAATTGGCTGGTGTTTGAATGGAGGGCAGAGGCTGGCCACAGAGAATGCAGCTAATTAGAAAGGATCAGATATTAAATAATTAATCTTAATCAGAAGCCGGCTGACAGAAGAGACTTCATTCGATTGAAATATTCTCTCACTTGATTACAGTAAATTATGGAGCCTTGGGTGGATACCGCAGGCATCCCCAGTGTACATAGCTGTACAAGCACTGGCAGAAACTTTCATTACAGAGGACTAAGGCAATGGGCTGCCATGATCTCTAGCCTTAGCCCTCGTCAGATTGAATGAATCATTACAGGAGTCAACGCATTCTCCTCTAGCATTGTGCCTTTTTAGTGAACCAAAATACACCTAGCAACCAATTTTGAGATTAAGTCAGTGTAATTATTGACTAGCTTTGTGTTTTGGACTCTAATTTTAAAGAGTAGTTTTGTTCCCATTGTTTCTGTGTTCACTTCCTGTGTTTAGTTCCTGTTTCACTTATGGCATTGCCCAACATAGATATGTATATGTAGATGCCATTAGCAGCTGTTTCAATGGGCCACTATATGTTAGCTGTCCACCATATTGGAACAGTCAAAGACAGTCATTGCCTGGATGTCTGCAACCCTATACGCATGTATGAATATCTTTAACTGCAATAGACTTCAGCAGATAATTTTGCTAAACTAACACAATGCAACAAAACAAAGCCATTAGCGAAAACAACATTAAAAGTTACCATAGTTTTAGAACCTGTAAAATTGAGGTAATACCTTTTAAAAACTCAAACCAATACATTCTTACCTTTGAAAATCTATCCAATTACCTAAGGATTGAATATTTTTTTTTACAACCAAAGGCTGCGCAATGTTGTGATCTTGAAACTCACTGATTTTTATTGTGAGTGATGACATGCTGACTGCTTCAAGATGGCGGAAGCATTGACATGTCTGGAGCAGTCAAATGTGACATTTACCTACTGTATACATACTGTATCTATGTTGCCTTCCTAGTTTGTTTCCTTAGTTAGTTTAATCTGTTTCACTCTCACCTCATTAGCGCTTGTTATTGTGTGTTTTTATACCAAAGTGTTAACTGTGTACATCGAAACGGTGTCCCTTTTACATTCTTCATGGTTAAGCAGTGGGGCATGACCAATTAATCAGTGTAGCTTCTTGGTGAAAATAATCACTACATTACAAGTTCGTTTTGGTCAGGCTTTTTGCACTGTATTTGTGGTCTTTTTTTAAATTGCTGACATTTCTGGGGATAGCTCCAGTCGGGGACAAGACACCAAAACTGGGGCCTTCCCTATGTAATGGGGACATCTGGTCACCCTAATTGACAGCCCTAGTTCAAACCTTGCTTTGTCATTCAAGATATGAATCTGCAAGTTCATAACCCCATCAGCAGGGGAGACGAATCTTCCCAACAGCCCTGCACATGTGCTGAAGAATAGCAGGGCTGTTTTCAACACCTGTTCTGCTATTTGACATAGAGAAAGAAAACTGCAGCTTCTGTGTATAATAGACCACCGCCTTCCCTCTTCTGGAACAAGATGCTGTTTTTCCCTCATAACCTCACCCTGGAACAGCGATGCTCTCCTTAGCTGTCAGTCTTCGGGTGCTGCAGACAGACGGTGGAGGACGTCTGGGAGAGAGTCGAAGCTGCTGGGAAATTAGGTAGAGGTAGAGGTGGATTCTGGGAAGGGTTATTGTGACTGATTATAGAGATAATAAAGCCAGTGTGGGACTCCTATTGGGACAACATATTATAAAGCGTAACTCCCTTCCATCAAACTCCTATGCTTCACGTCCCTATTCTTTCCTTACATTCATAAACATCCCCATCAACCCACTCTCACTGGAGGGTTTCAGTTGATGACAGTCAGGGGGTCTAAATGCTCACATGAGACCGTTTGAGTCGTTTGCAGCCCCCTAAAGTGCCTACTTTAGTTTTGATTAATAGCTAGGAGTCAATTCCACCGTTCTTGTGGTGGCATTAGATATGCAGTGTTGTATTGACCTTATTTGCTTCAGCTCCAGAATGATTAGTCACATGGCATTTACAACTCAACTTACTTGCTCAAAAAAATAAAAAATAAAATAAAATAAAAAACCCTGGCTGCAGAAATAAGCATGCATGATTTTCTTTTATTTTGATTCATCCAATGACTTAAATCTATTGATTCTATTTTTTTTATTATTTTTTTTTTACTTTGCATCATTAAACCAGTTGGTGGAAACCAATGTATTTTTGTGTCACTGAATCATTTTCTTAAGCAATTTTAATTCTGATTCAAAAGTAGATCATGACTGAAACAGCACTTTCTTCCCTTTTATTCATTAGGTAACTCAATCACAAATCAATTGCAATTATCAGCGCAGTAAAAAAAAAAAAAATAATAATAATAAAAATATATATATATATATATATATATATATAATTATTATTATTGATTATCAGTGTCAGAGTTTGTTTATTTATTTATTACTGAAACACCATAATAGCACTAATTATATTCCCTTTTATCCATTGATTACAAGTGATTGCAATTATTAATGTTAATGTATATTTATGGATGCTCAATCTAAGCCTTGTTGGAGGGAAGGTAAGAAAACCTGGCTACAAAATAATAAGTTCAGGAAAATTAGGTTTTAGAATATTTGCTTGTCTTATGTAAATAAAGTATCCATAATATATGCAAATGCAAGAGGGGAGACAGAGAGTACACTGATTATGAGTATTGTGTATCTCTGCCATCTGTAAAAGCTACATTTACTAAACCAGCAGCTGACCCACGATCAATCAGTGTTTCTGCATTCACCACACTCCCCACTTACTACATAACACTTCCCAAATCATTCGTACTTAAATCACAGATTTGCTGTGTGTTTTGAGTCATATTAAGGTTTCTGTCAGCAACAAGAATGGCATGCGTCATTCTTATTATACTGACCAATTAGTTTTGTTTGATTAACCTTTCCAGGTCACCATCCATCCTTTCTCCATTCCTAATTGATGGCTTTCACATTTACAATCAGTTTACTCATGATGGCCCTTGTGGTCTGTGCAATTTCAACCTATTTACATCATGGTTATTCTTTTATTCCATATTACTTCATTCTCAGCTTTGGTTTTGTGGTCTTGTTTTTCTTTTTTTGAAGCAGCGAATGATTCTGTGGATACAATCAGTTCTGCCAGGAGGACGTTGTGGAGAGTTTCTCATCCCACAGGAATGCGGCAGCAGTACAACTTTAGTTCTGTCTAACAAGGCTTCATGTCTCCCACGCGAGGGTTTACACAGTTTCCTTGAATTGCATTCATCTGAAGCAATATGTTCTCACTTTTATTTTATTTTGGTAGCCCAGCCTCAGATTCATTGTTTGAAACAGTCTAAAGATTTGAACCTCGGTCAGACCCCATCTGAGTTTCAGCTTGTTCCTAAATCATTATTTGTATCAACTGTGCTTCACTTCATTCTGTTTACAAAATTTCCAAAATTACAAAAATTACAAAATTACAAAAGTGCTTTGAAATGACAGGATAAATCAGGTCACTAATTGCACCTCTGTGTAATTAAGCCAAACTGAGCTGGAGTTGTCACTAACATTTGTATTAATGTGAAATGCCACTGTTTATTTATGTATTTATTTTTTTTGGCTCTTCTATGCATGAAACAATTATTGTAGTGCCACAGAGGTTTAATGGAGTGATTGATTCATACAGCTCTCTGTTCACAGAATTAATAACATTTGTTTTCAGATTTTTCATCAGTTGGTTCAAATTGAAAATGTGGCATTAAAAATCTAATTTAAACCTGGAAATCAAAAGGTGTTCCTAAGGGAACAAGATGAGAGGAAATAAGGTTTTGTCAGCCAGTGGAATGAAGAGGTTTTACGGCAAAACACAGATTTTTTGTAAGCGAATGTAAAGTTTTTGAGGGAATGTACAGTAACAGTTTTGTGAGAGAGTGCAAATGTTTTGCGAGAGAACATTAAAGTGTTGTGAGCTGATGCAAATTTTACTGGGAATGCAACTTTTTTTACGAAAGAATCAGTGGCGGATCTAGAAAATTTTGCATGGGGGGACAAAGGGGTGGCAAGAGGTCTTGGCAGGGTGGCAGGGGTACATGTCCTGGTTTCATTGCTGTGATATCTGAGAGGAATTGGATTTAATAGGACTGCTTAGGCTTAGCTAATCAAATGATCGATCTCCTAACTGGCACTGTATTGTGTGTTGTAACGTAACAGCCCAAACTAAAGTTGGGTATTTTATTTAAAGTAATTAATTAATTATTAAAGCGATTTAAGGGAATAAAGAAAAAGACAGGCTTGTTGTATAAGTGAAATAATTGTAACTATTTGCAACTAATATTTTATTTTTAATTTACATAAATGAATCAAGGAAATTATAGCATATTTTCAATTCAAAAAGGCAAAATTTAATAAATAAATAAAAAAAGTTGAACTTTTCTATTGTAAAACAGTCAAATATTAAATTATCTACCTACATTTTACCAGGCATTTGTTAACTTATTTAATAATTTTGACATTGATGAGCTAGACCGCTGAACTTTTAGTCTTCCTAACAACAAACAGAGCGTTGCGTAATGTAGTGCATCAGAGCAGCATCAATAATAATATCAAGTGAATCTCTTATCTGCATCTTAAGTTTATTGCCAATAATAATGACAGGTTTGCGAACGTGAACTCGGTGAGCTCGCGCAAAACACATCTTCAGCACAGCGACTCATTTAAACGCCTCTGATTGGCCGATGTGATCAACAGACATGTCTGTGATTGGCTACAATACTCAACGTTGCAAAAAGCACGTCAAAAGTACCTTTAATGCAAAGGGAAAAATATAAATAAAAATGTAATATGCACTGTTCATGATTAGTTAATCGCGGCCGCTGTAATCTTATTCACATTTGTTTTTCTGATGAATTGTTTTGCTCTGTGAGAAAGACAATTTAACAAAATATTCGGGGCTTTACTAAAAACTTCCGGGGCTTAAGCCCCATTAGCCCTGCCCTAGCGCTGCCCCTCAATATTTTAGATTTTTTATTAAGCTGTTCTTGTCTTTACTAAAATCAAAATCAGGCTAATCAAAGAGAAGAGTGCTCTTACAAATCACGAGGGAGCGATTTGACCACTGATTTTGCCTAACGTAATAGACTCGCTGTTTTTGCTGATGCTGAATCGTCTTTAGCATACAATACATTCATTACAAATGTAACTTTAAGTTAAACGTGTGTTTAAACTACACCTGGGGAAACTCACTTCATACCGAAGCAGACTCGCTGTGTGTATGAGCCAGACTGAGCGAACGCCGCTCTGCACGTTTGAATCAGGGACGTAACTAAGTATTTGAGGGGCAGGGGGGAAGGGCGAATAATACATTTAAAATAAAAAATTAAATTGTTCACTTTTGGCAAATGTATTGGACATAGTGGTGGGTTGTTTTTGTAAGTACAGTTTTTGGATCATTAAAGTTAGGGGGGCAGCTGGGGGGGCAAGGCTCTAGAGTGCCCCCCTGTAGATCCGCCCATGGAAAAAATGTAAAAGCATGGAAATATTTCTATTTATCTCTTTTTTTGTTCTATCACCTATGTAGGTTTTGGGATTGTACAAAAGCGAAAACATGGGAACTTTATGACACAAAATGAGCAAGAAATATTAAAGATTCTGATTTATATTTCAAGGTCATTAATGATACTTTGTATTGGAAAACAGTGGCATTAAATTAGAAAAATACATAATGTATAATGTACTTAGTCTTCGCTAGTGGTCTAAGAAATTTGGACAGAACCAAGGTACTGAATGATTAACATTTTACTATATTAATATACCTTGGTATATACACAGTTATCTGAGAACCTGAAAAAATGTCCACAAAAATACCTGTGACCTATTATTTATTGAGCCATAGTGCTCATGTTGGAATTTCAGGTTCAAATCTGGCTTGTACAATATTGTCTTGATCCAGGTTATATTGTCTTGATCCTTGTCTTCTGTGAAATAGGACAAAAGGCCTACAAAATAATCCCATTCAAGTGCAGAATACAGTGAAAATGAAAACAGTATGTAAATGTTTATGAGCACCGGGACATGTGTCTCCGCATTGCTGACACTGTAGTACATTACTGGAGAGTTGAGAATTGGCTGAGTGACACCCAATTAGGGAAAAAAGGTGAAAAGGGCTTTAATGATTCATAGTAGAGAGATGTGCAGTATTAGCATAGCCATTAGCATAGTAATGCTCATCTAAGGATATTAAAACAGCTCTGCTTTGGCTTTAACCTTTCGATTATCTGTGAATAATATCATTCCAATAAGATAACAATCAAATTAAACCTCTGAAGACTATTTTTATCGACATGGGAATAATTTTGCCAGTGTAGACGTGAAGTGCGCCATATGTTCATTATTCATTCAATTTATTTCTCCACTAATTTGCTCAAAATTTAATAATTGATCTGGTATTTCTTGACCAGGAGCGAACCCTATTTTCTGGCTATTTTTTATTAATTAAAGATTATAGATAAAAGGACATAATCAAATTTGTTCTCATGTTTATATATTCATATAGATGTAGGACTGCACAAGTGGTTTGTTTAAATTCAGAATTAAATATTATATATGTTATGTTGTAGATCTCTATGATGAAAGTGAGCTGAAACCCATTCAGTATGAAGGACGCACCTGCTATGAGACATTCTGATGTATAAAAACATATATATATAGAAGAAAGAGTGTGTAAATGTTATGCAAATATTTAAATATTACAAGAAGAATAATGTATCTCTATACAGCATCCCTTGCCACTTCCTGTCTGAATTCTTAATAGGTGGTGAACATGACATGAGTGGAGTATTTTCTATTCTTCACTCAATTTTTTTGGGCAATTTTATGTTGTTTTTTAATATTATAATAATTGAAATATCACAATTTAGTGTGTTTTTATTAAATTATGATAATTATTCCAATTAAAGAAAGAAACTGAAGAAGACATCAGATGAAATTGTAACTATTTTAGCTATTTTTGGATTTACTTTGGTTTCTGGTGTGAGAACATGTTTCTTATGGGCTGTTTTAATCTTAATCTTAATCACCAGCGAACTATTTCAATTGGCAGCCCGTTTCTACGTAGATTGCTAGATATTTGAATAAGACCTCTTCAGAGCCATATACAGAGTCCAAGGCAGCAAATTCACAGAAGAGAGATGTGGGGTGAGCAGTGGCTCGATATCATTTAAAGAGACATGCACCGAAATGGGACATTGTGAACAGAGCTGTTTTTGATCAGGTTAAAAGCATGTTCATTTACACGACCATTGAGGAATTTTAACCAAAGTATGTTACAAACATTTAATGAAGACCCTAAAGAATCATACCAACTTGTGGAAAATGGGCATCCAATGTCCCCTTTAAACTTTTTAAAATTAAGCTATGAAAGGAACCACTGTTCTAGATGTTAAAGCTATATTCAGTTTCCCCTTTCTCTCTGTCTGCAGCCTGAAAATGGAGACAAAGGGTAAAGGCTTAAAACAACAACAACAGAATCACAAGAAACTTCTGGCAGCCATGTTGTCTCAGGACTCGTTTGACTCCATGCCTGACTCGGCCCCCTCAGTCACTGAAGACGAGATGGAAGATGAGGATGATGCCATGGAGCTGCTAGGTAATGAGTGAACACACATGCAGACAAATATCACTTTAGCTTGTTTCTCACTGTTCCTCCTCATAAGCACATAATCTACAAGCAATCATATTCTCACGCATACCCAAACACAATTACATGTTTGTGGCTGATATCACCACTGATTTTGAAGCATCATCTGCAGTCTGCAAATTATTTCAGGAATGCCTTTTGATTGCTAAAGAACATTCAGCATCATCTAAAGAGTATCTCCTCATATCTGCACTCTTACTCAAAAGATTTCATACTTTCATGAGTTGGAGTTCACGTGTAGTATATAATATATTAGTTATAAAATCTTGTAATATGTACTTTATTGTGAATTATAGAATGGCAAACATAAGACTAAAATACCATGTCAACCATAAACACTTGGTGTGATGAAAGTGATCTTGCACAAAGTTTTTTCCAGCTATGCAAACACATAAATTGTTGTTGTTGATAAATTCAGATTAATGTACTGTAATATAATCTACGTATACTACATGATATCAGTCTTGTTGTTTTTAAGTCAAACTATAATAACTATTAAATAGTTACACATACAGTATTTTCACAATACAATTAAAACTAAAACTAAAATATATATATATATATATGCATTTGATCAAAAATACAGAAAAAAATGTAATATTGTGATATATTTTATTACAATTTAAAATAATTGTTTTAAAATGTATTATACTTTAAATTATCATTTATTTCTGTGATGCAAAGCTGAATTTTTAGATGTTAAAGTTTGCCATGGTTGTCAATACATGATTTACAAGTTTAAATAGAAAGGGCAATATTTAGTTTTTGTAATTATTGCATTTTAGTTGTATAAATTGTATTTTAGGGTCAGCATTGATACTGTAGCCTTGTGAGCAGAGCACCGACATTTAGCGCTGTTGCACTTCGAGTCCTGGCTCACGGCAGATGAACTATTCTGATTATGCTTTTTATACTTTTCTGGACCTTGACAGTGTAGCTTATTTGGCAGTCTACACTGTAAAACCCAACAAGTTAACTTAACTCAAACCGTTTGAGTAAACAGATTGCCTTGATTTAAACCATGTAAGTTTTAAAACTTTGCATTCAAGTAATTAAGTGATTAAATGAGTGCTGATTGAGTATTAGTGATGAACAGCTGCTGTTAACAAACAGAATCACAGAAGAAAAGAGAAACACAAGAACTACTACAACTGACTTCAGACATAGCCTTAGATGAAATCAACTGAAATAAAATACATTAAATCACTCAAGATCTGATTAAACAACCCCACAAACAGCATCACCAACTCCACTTATTAATAACCAGACTGACTTTATTTCTGTTAGACGTCTACAGAAGATCTTATTGAGAATGAACTAAGGTTTAGATGTTGATTTATTGTTCATTTGAAGTAACCATGTTAGAGATCAGTGTTTGCTTTAGTTGGGCTCTTGACCCTTGACTTCTGTCTTTGTGTTTTCTCTGGCTGTTATAACCGTGTGTTTCTAAAACACATTTGTTGTAACTCAAAAGCCCAGAAGAAATGCCATCAGGTGTTAACCTGTACCTAGGCGTAGGATGTTGTACTTTATATTGGCGATGGTAATCATCAATTATTGAACTGTACGGAGTCTAATCTCTGATGAAATAGGCATTGTGTAATTTGATTGATTATAGTAAAAGTGATTCTAAGAGGCAGTGGTTCTGTGATAATCAGTTAAAAAAATGCTGCAGAGTATGCTGGGAGCCATGGATGAGTTTTGTACTACAGTGGTACCCAGCATGCATTGCAGCATGTTTTTTTATGGTCACCATTGTTGAGGTTCATATTCTGATTATTGATGTCTTTGTGTGACTGTTTGACACCGTAGAAGACCACACTATTTGAAAAGTCATTCAGATTAACTGATTATCACAGAACCACTGGCTCTTAAAATAACTTTTACTATAATGAATCAAATTACACAATACCTATTTCATCAGAGATTAGACTCCGTACAGTTCAATAATTGATGATTACCATCGCCAATATAAAGTACCACATCCTATGCCTAGGTACAGGTTAACACCTGATGGCATTTCTTCTGGGCTTTTGAATTACAACAAAAGTGTTTTAGAAACACACGGTTATAACAGCCAGAGAAAACACGAAGACAGAAGTCAAGGGTCAAGAGCCCAACTAAAGCAAACACTGATCTCTAACATGGTTACTTCAAATGAAACAATAAATCAACATCTAAACCTTAGTTCATTCTCAATAAGATCTTCTGTAGACGTCTGACAGAAATAAAGTCAGTCTGGTTATTAATAAGTGGAGCTTGTGATGCTGTTTGTGGGGTTGTTTAATCAGATCTTGAAGAGATTTCATGTATTTTATTTCAGTTGATTTCATCTAAGGCTGTGTCTGAAGTCAGTTGTAGTAGTTCTTGTGTTTCTCTTTTCTTCAGTGATTCTGTTTGTTAACAGCAGCTGTTCATCACTAATGCTCAATCAGCCCTTAGTTAATCACTTAATTACTTAATTGCAATGTACATCTTCTTTCAGTGAACTCAACTGAATTAAGTTCAGAGTACTCATAACTGTTAGTTTTTTCAACTTAAATGGTTTAAGGCAACCGATTTCCTCAAACGGTTTGAGTTAACATAACTTGTCAGGTTTGAGTGAGGCTGTGTCTGAAGTCAGCTGTAGTTCCTTTCTCTCTTTTCTTCAGTAATTATGTTTGTTAACAGCAGGTGTTCATCACTAAACTCAATTATCACTCAATCAATCACTTAATTACTTAATTGCAATGTATATCTTCTTTCAGTGAACTCAACTGAATTAAGTTCAGAGTACTCATAACTGTTAGTTTTTTTCAACTTAAACGGTTTAAGGCAACCGGTTTCCTCAAACGGTTTGCGTTAACATAACTTAAGGATATCTGTTTACTCAAACGGTTTGAGTTAAGTTAACTTGTCGGATTTTACAGTGTATGGGACAGTCACAAGCCTCCCGGTTTTCATCCAAAATATCTTAAATTGTGTTCCAAAGATGAACAAAGCTTTTACAGGTTTGGAATGACATGGGGGTAAGTGATTAATGACACAATTTTCATTTTGGGGTAGAGTATACCTTTAAATAATAATAAATGTTTTTCAGTATATTTGGCAGTACCATATTTAAAAAAATATTTGAGATAATTATTAACTTAAATATAAAGTTGTACATAATTCCTATTGTATTCATCAAACGGACCCCCCCCCCCCCCAAAAAAGCACAATACAGCACATTAATCATAATATTTATGTAATAAGTATTCTTTTGTTTTAAATAGTTCACCCAAATATCAACACTCTGACATCACTTGGTCTCCTTTTGTTTCGAAACCTTCATTTTGTCTTATATGGGACAAAAAAGGAGATATTTTGTGTTAAGTTCACGCTACTATTTTCGATACTAGGGGCCCTAGTTTGACGATCTAAACGCAAAGTGTAAAGCGCACTGCGCAGGTGCACTCAGGGCGTGTCCAAATCCACTTTTGCTATTTTAACGACAGAAAAACTTTTGGCACGCCCAGGCGCATGGTCTAAATGGGTTGTTCTATTCTTTTAATGAGTAATGGGTGTTTTTTGGGTGTAACGTGCAATAAACCAATCAGTCTCATCTTCCATTCCCTTTAAGAGCCAGTTGCGCTCATGCCATGACGGATTAGCTATTTACATGGCAGAATATGGCAATCGCAAAGACAGAACGCATCTGCGAGATGAAACAGAGCTGCTCTAGCAAATAGATCACCTGAAATGGTCTTCCAACAGTCTTGAAGGAGTTCCCCCGAGAGATGCTTAGCACTTGTTGGCCCTTTTGCCTTCAGTCTGCGGTCCAGCTCACCACTAAACCATCTCGACTGGGTTCAGGTCCGGTGATGGTGGAGGCCAGGTCATCTGGTGCAGCACCCCATCACTCTCCTTCTTGGTCAAATAGCCCTTGATACTTTCAGTGTGACTCTACATTTTTCATAGTCATGAAAATAAAGAAAAGTCTTTGAATGAGTCCAAACTTTTGATCTGTACTGTATATATACAGTATATATATATATATATATATATATATATATATATATATATATATTTAGCCTACAAAAATAATCTTATGCATTGCAATCCTTAAATTTTTTATATTTAGCATGTTTGTGTGCTGCTGTGCGTCCCTTTGTTTAATAAGCAGCGTGTACGCTCTATATAACACCTTTAAAACTGTTTGTTTGCCACAAAGCTATCGCATGGCTTCAGGAAACTTGCACAATCCTGGTCACTGGAAACTTTTTTCCTGGTCACTTTCCACTCTCATTGTATGCAACATACAAATGCTAAAGCATCTACTTTTGTGTTCCACATACTGCTTTGGAACAGCATGAGGGAGAGGAAATGATGACAGAACTTTCTTTTCTGAGCAAGCTATCCCTTTAAATAACCGCATCAGCGTTCCCGAAAGTGGCACTAAAGAAGCTTTTCATCAAGTGCCAGTTGAGTTCTAGTTTTGTATGTGAGGGTAAAGAGTTTGCCTTCTGACACTCAATAACAGAGACCTGTCTGGGGCTGATTTTGTTTTGTTATTTTTGTGGGACGCGGTGTGCCCCGGGTTGTGTGTGTCTGTTAGCCAAGACCTGGTGAGCTTAACTGCTGCACTGGGGCTTTCTCCTGCAAAGGATGCTGGGAGATAATGAGATTTTGTGTGCTCTGAGGCAGCAGCAGCGAGGGCATGCAGAGATGGGAATTTGGGATGGGAATACTTTAGTGATATTTCAACAAAGTCTTTCTGTTCTCCATCATCCCATGCGTCTTTTCTCTAACTATTAGTTATTGCTCATTAAAACTCCCACTTAATTAAGTTGAGTTTGACTTCTTTGACCGAGAGAGTATGTTGTAGGGCTCCCTGAAACTTTCCAATTGCACTTACCAATACTAAAGAAGCTCACTTGAGTGCCTGCTAGAAAGCCTCTTTAACCCCTTAGCAGACTCCCAATAACCCAGTAACTGCAAAAGAAGATCTCTATGGCTATGTTTAGAATACTATATACTACTATACTAGAAGTATTTTTTTTTCAGAAGAATATAGTCTATTATCTATACTGTGCATATTATGTATACTTACTATATTTGTCATAATGTGCAAAAGACAAGGTTTTCAAAAATGTTAATGCCAGTGTCAAATACGATGACCCCCCCCCCCCTTAAATAGCTATATATTTGCACACAGAGAATATAAATACATAACTATAAAATATGTGTGACTAGAAAATGTTATGAATTAAGTTATTAGTATGACATTTAAAAAAACAAACGTTATTTGCCTTTTGCTTCATTTTGTTTATTTTATTCTTAACATAAGCTTATTGACTTATATATTGTCAGTGATCTAAAGAAATATTATGTTTCTTTTACTTACAATTTTAATAATGAAAAAATAATTAACATTTTATTTTAATAAAATAAATATCTTATATAAATATAAAATTTATAAATGTAAACTATTAAAATAAATAAATTTATAAATATCTATTTTCTGCTCAGTAGGAAGCATGCACTCCTCTCACTGTGGAACCCTTGTTCTGGTGCTTTAAATAGATATTGTATATGATTTGCAGAGATGTTGTAACATTTTCTGTGTAGACAAAAAGCCATAAGAATCATTTTTTAATCCAAATGATCATAGACTTATTGATTCAGTATGAGAGAGAGAGAGAGATAAGGATATGTGGTTCTGAGATGAACTGCTCTCAGTAGTTGCAGACTGATGGAGTTCCTGGTGTATAGTAGTGACCTGGGCTCATCACTCATACTGAACACCCTGTCAGAGGAACTCAGACAAACAGAGAACAGATGGGAGAGAGTCACAGAGACGGGAGTGAGACACTACATCTTTGGATCTGTGATCCCTCCTGACCTAAAGCAGACTATACAGTTTGACTCCAGTCTCATTACAGCATCATCACAGAGAGCTGTAAAGGTCACAGCCACTATCATGTGGCTAATTAATCCCTTTTGATTCTGCTAGAAACAATATTATTCTTACTAAAAGATCATCTGAACATAGAAAACATTGGAGCTTTTACCCTGCTCATTCAGTTTAAGATACAGTATTGTAGAAACGTTTGTTATACACTAGCGGTCCAAAGTTTGGAATAATTAATATTTCTAAATGTTTTAATGTTACTTTTTAATGTCTGGTATGCTGTATTTATTGCAATGTAAAATATTTGTTTTATATATGAATATATTGTAAAATCTAATTTATTCATGTGATGGCAAAGCTGAATTTCCATCCATCATTTTCAGCCATTACTCTAGTCTTAAGTGTCACATTATCCATAAAACATTTATTATTATTATCAATGTTGAAAACAGTTGTGCTGCTTCATATTTTTGTTGCAACCATGACACTTTCTTTCCAGGATACTTTGATGAATAGAAAGTTACAAAGAAGAAAATGTAAATGAAGTAGAACATTTTTCTAACATTATAAATGAATTTACTGTCACTTTTGATCAATTTAATGCATCCTTACTGAATAAAATTAAAGTATTTTTTTCTAATGTATTAACTGTTCTGATAATTTTTCAGACTTCCTTTATTTAAAAAAACAAACAAAACTAAATAAAATCATAATTATTCCAAACTTTTTATATTTAATATTAATACAGACCAATTGACAGCACTTAGACATACACCAGTCATGAATTCTATGTGTTCAAGAAAAGTAAAATCTACTTTATAAATCTCTGGTAATGTGAGATTCAGTATGGAATATCATGTGATTGCTTGTTTACCCCCATAGGGTCTAGTTATGTATTCGGTATTAATTCTGTCCCTTTCATTGCCATTTCAAATGATCTGAATTTCGCATGTTCTTATACTGACCTCTAGTGGTGGAGATCAGCGCAGCATTTATCAAAATGTATTTTTGTCAATTGTTCTGTTCTAAACTTCCTCATCGAGCCTCCGCTCCTGTCTGCAATAAAAAAGCATTCACATATGTGCGGCATTACTGTGAGAATCATTTGAGCCCATCAGTCACCCATGCCCTTCTCTCTCTGGAGAAATTCTGGTGTAATTATGTTTGAACCCTCTCCCCACCTTGCTAAATACTCTGTAGAGAAATTAACTCAATTCAAGCGAGTTTAATTATGCTAATGAATAAACCTTGTACCTGATGTCTTCAGCACACGGTTTTTTTCTTTCTTTATTGTTCTCAATTTATCATGCATTCAGTGGAGGTGCTGCTCAGGCTGTTTTCTGAACATATTGTCTGGGCACTTGAGGGAATCAGCTGCTGTGCTGCTCTAATTGTCTTGCTCCTCTGGCAATTCTGTGAAACTGAAGTGAAATTAATTTTTAATATATCACAGAATCAGGGAAAACTGAGGGGAACTTCTTAATTCTGTTCTTCTCTATTTTTCCTTTTTATCGTTTACTTGAAATATTACAATTTTTAGCAGTGGCTATGGTACAACATGATTTCGTATAACTTTTATTTTTTTAAACCTCACAAGGTTATAGTAAAGTTCAGTTTTGTTAAAAGTAACTGATACACTCATTCCAACCCTGTGAATTTTAGTTTAGAATTTTAGAATTTTTTGTGTGCTCAACTTTAATTTAAATGTATGGTTTACTCAAGTATTAAAATTCGCTGTTAATTTACTCTGGTGATTCATAAAATGCAAGTCAGTGGCTAACATAGCTTTGAGAAACAAAAAAGCATATACAGGCTACACAAAAATAATACTAATGGCTCCTGATGATATATAGAGATAAATGATATTACAATATTGTATGTTAATCCAGCCATTGGCTGAGTCATTTTGTGACTGGTTATCAGAGCTTGTGCAGTTTCTCTAGTTTCATTAACAATATATATATATATATATATATATATATATATATATATATATATATATATATATATATATATATAAATATTGTATTTGTCCATTTTGTCCTATAGGCCAACATATATGAAATTGATCAGTACCTGTACATTTTTGTTAGTTTAATGTGTAGCATGTTTTTAAAACCTCATCATCTCAAGATTATTAATAATTATAGTATAAAACGTTGTATAAAATTATATTTTATTAGTTTATGTTACATTTTATTGTTATTATTATTATTATATTAGAGTTTGACTTTGGAAATGTCTGCTTTTTACCACTAGATGGAAATCATAGTTATTTTTTTTCTTTTATTTGAACAGCTTGAACTGTTGGAAGTAAAATGAACCAGTGCATTTGCTGACATAGAAGACATAACATTGTTTACGAAGGGTTACACAAATCTGACATTAGTTATCCGGAAAATTATATATAACAGTTGCCGACCCAAAGTCTCCTTTTATTCTGGGAGTATTTCCACTGAAAAATAAGTTCTACGTATAAACAAATCAATGAACAAAAGCAGTCTCAGTGGAAAATGACTCACAACTTTTGTATATGAGATAAATATATGTGGGGCCACTCATCATACATAGTCTGCACACAGGCCCACTTTTTCAACTCTTCAAACCTGTTTTTGGCAGCATGTTGTTGTCTTTTGGTTAGCTAATAAACCAACATGGTAGAAAACCCTTGTCCAAAGACAACAGTGCTTTCCCATACCAGAGCAACACTAAAGATTGCCTTTATGACTTTCATGGCTTCATAAACTTGATGAAGATACAGATGTAGCCACACATTCACAGTAAACGAAGTCTGAAGAGAGAGCTCACAGGACACTTGTTGCTTTTTTGCTGTGCTTGTCAGTCTTGGCGAAGACAGATGCTGACAGATATGTGTAACTAAGACTAAAATAAATAATGTAGATATATTCTCAGGTTGTTTTACATGTCTTAAGCTGTGGCCAGTCAGCGGGATGAATAAGCTATTTCTGCCATGGTTTAGGGTTTCAGATTTTGTGGTGGCGTCCTTTTATCTGGTATATTGTCTGTCTCTGAATATGAGTCAGGTCACGTCTGACACCTTTCAAACACGAGAAATAGATTTATGAAGGAGTGTTCATGTGGGATGATGGGACATAAATGGTGCCCTTGTTTCACACAGATCTTGCGTTGTAATTGTCTGGAGGGTGATGCACATACATACAGGAGGGGTTCTGTGGGAGATGAAGCTCTCTCGTGTTGGATGCCCACATGTATGGCACATTTAACACACCCACTCCGTCTTGTTCAAAGAGACCCAGTTGACATAACCGCCGTAAATCTCTCAGTGTGGTTTGTTGGTTTGGTTGACAATAGAAATATATGAAATAATGGGAAAATTCTTTTTTTTTTTGGAAAACTCCAAGGGCTGAGAAAAATATTGTATTATGGTTCATAGTTTTTGACTGATTTGTAAATGAGCAGTCATATGTAGCTTGTAATTTCTATGTCTTTACTGGGACACATTAATTACTGAAATTAATTGCAAAAATGCCTTCAGCATGACCACTCTATGAATCAGATTTGTAATCAGTCCAATGGATGGGCAAAACATCATGAGCGGGATGACATAACGACCAGGAAGTTTAAAGGCACGTGCGGTGGAGCCAACGTCAGCTTTCTGTCATTCTGCAAGAGCTTTGTGTGTGTGTCAGTAGCTATCTGTTTCTGAGCCTTATTTAGTGTTGTTTGCCCACTTATAAGCTCCATTATGTCTAAGCTTCAGTCGAAAGAAGCATTTGGGCGAGCAGGCGGCTTTCAGGCTGTGTGCTCCTCCCTGCCCGTGCTATATTTCGGGTGGGGACACACACCGTTTGTGTGTTGTCTGCTTGGGAAGGAGGCACGCAGAGTCAGCTCTCAAGGGAGTTGACTGCCTTCATTGCATGCCTTTTCTTACTGCCTTGCTTCGCTCTCAGAGGGCTCTCTTTGAGGAGGGAGCAGCGGCTGTGCTCGTGGGTTTTGCATATGGATCCGGCGGAGGGAATGTAGATGGGCGAGTCCCTATCTTTTTCCTTAACCAGCAGATCTGGCGTCCGCTTTTGGGGTTTCGGAACCCTGCGCTGTGGTCCTTCCCCCCAGGTAGAGGGCACGATGCTTCACCTTTCTCCAAGGAGATTGATACGGAGGCCTTCGAAAAACTCACCAGTTGCACAAGCATCAGTTACACAAGAATATTATGCCTAATATTATAATGAGCTGCATTAATGGGGAGTGGAGCTCACGCAGTCGGCTCTCGATGGGCGGATTGTGCTTTTCCCACAGTTAAGTGCTCCACTCTCCCCAGGTACGCTCCAAGGACTCTAGTTTGGTTGTTTCATTGGATTTCATTCTGAGGAATAAAATGAAGTATTTATCTGACTATGAGAAGTTAGATATACAGGGGCTTTTCGGATAAAACTTTCTTGAGTGAGAGCACATATTTACCTCTCTTCCTCTGAGGAGGCTGAGGGAGTCAGCAGGGGCTGCTGGGTGGGAGCAGTCCCAACCTACCGTGTTCCAGCTCCTCGTTCTGGGGGCATCTCTTCTTGTACTCCGCAGAGTCTAGATTCAGAGTGGCACTCCCCTGCTGAAGGCTTCTAGCAGAAGGCGGTTCTGCGGACCATCCTTCTCACTGGATTGTCTTCATCTAAAACATCCTGATGCCTCAGGCCTAGGACTTCTGAGGGCCAGCTCCCTCTGGGGAAGAGCAGTGCACACCGCATGACACGGTGCCCATCTCTCCTTAATGCCCTCAGGAGATCAGTCTGACAACCCTGCCAGTGTTCCAGGGCATATCGGTCTCCGGCTAACGCTTCTCTCAGTTACCACCTGGAAATGTAGTGGTGCTAAGAGGATTGCAACCTCCATGGAGGTCTCTAGAGCAGCTGGTACTGCCGTCCTCTGATGGCTCGCCACTTCAGGCCACCAAGCTAGCCGCTCTAAGTGCACCAGAGTCCAGTTTTGTGAGACTGATTCCCTTAGTAGACTATTTAGCAGCGTGGAAACTAATGTTAAAAATTTCTCAATGGGTCATGCGCACTGTAGAGAGAGGCTACAGAATCCAGTTTGGTTCTCCCCTGCCTCGGTTCAGTGGGGTGACCCCCACTCTGGTTGGTCCTGTGCAGGCTCTGGTTATTATTTTGATATCGATTAGTTGATATTAGCTCATGAAGAGCAGGTAGCGGTCCGGCATTGAGATATCTGTCTCAGTAACATGAAAGAGCTGGGGTTAAGACTAAACACCAAGAAAAGTGAGCTTTCTCCATTACAGAGAACAACTTATCTGGGCATGGTGTAGCATTCGACCATGATTCAGGCATGTCTGTCCCCTGCTCAGATCGAGTTGATCCTCTCTGCAGTCAAGAGAATGAAGCCAGTCACCCACTGTCAAGCAGTTTCAGTGACTGCTGGGTCTAATAGCAGCTGTGTCCAACGGGATACCTCTTTGCCTGCTGTACATGAGACCCCAACAGTGGTGGCTCAAGACCAAGGGGTTATCCTCGAGGGGAAACTCGCTTTGCATGCTCAAGGTCACGCAGAGGTGCCTATGTGCCTTAAACATGTGGAGGAAACCTTGGTTCTTGACTCAGGGCCCCGTGCTCGGAGCTCCTTGTCACTGCATAAAGCTAGCGACGGATTTGTCCCTCACTGGTTGGGGAGTGGTCATGAGTGGCTGCTCGGCCCGCGGCCTGTGGAGTGGTCGCAATTTAGTGGCACATCAATTGACATGTTTCTTTAACCATGGTTACATGCATAACCTGGAGCCGTAATGATGTAATGGCTGCCTGTCTTGGCAGCAGCCGCCAACCTCTGCTCTTCCCTGATGCCAAGAACTACCTTCAGGATGCAGAGACACTACACTGTAAACAAATAACAGAGATGCACCACTGTAACCAATATGCACAGTGTTTGTCAGTGATGCCAGTGATGATGGAACATGCTGGTGTAAATTAGTTATCTTCAATCTTTCACATGAAGGAGGCTTGGCTGTGGCAACTTTATGGTATCTTTGATACACTGATAAGAGGGTAAAAAGTCCCTCATGAAAAATAATTGCTCTTATATGTCTGTTGCCACACACTTGCAGATGCATTACCTAATCGCAAGAAGTGTGCAGTTGTGCCAAGATGCTGCAGTGAGCCATTTATTAAAACTGAATTACAGCTGAAAAGATTCAGTGAGAGTATGATGTAACCCACAGACCCCTAGATGATATACAGTAGAGCGATGACCTCAAAATATGATGTATGGTAACCCATTGGAACCTACTGACCTAACAGCAAACATATCCAAAAATTTGACATGTAACAAACAGTGAGTCATGTTGGAGTCCAGGCATCGTGGATATGAATGGTCTGTTTTGTTATCTTGTGATAATGTTATTCTACACACAATGCCCCTATAAATTTTATCTGTGGGTTTGTGTGTGTCTGTGCTCCTCAGATTTGTTTCGTGGTGTGATAACAAAAACATCACCTCTGCTATTAACAGTCAAGCATTTTTGTAGTCGAGCATGGTTTGTTTTAGCTGGAGTTGTAGAGTAATGGATTTTTAAATGTGTAATTTTCTTTTTGAGGTTTTTCTTTAGCTTTACAATCAGGAGATGTATTGAATACATCTGAATATGTCTAGCAGTTGCATTAATGATTTTTTAGAGCAAAGGTTTTCAAACTAGTTCATGAATGAATGAATGAATGAATGAATTAATTAATTAATTAATTAATTAATTAATAAAACATTGGGGTCTGAAACATTTGTTCATGTTTTGAAAGAATTCTAACAAAGACATAATTTATTTGATACTGTGACGAGTCAGCTGCCTCCTCCCTGATTGTCCTAAATCGCCGCCCTTCACCAGGCTCCCGACTGGAGTGGGTGTGTGAGAGGAGGGGCGCTGGACGAGTCAGGGCTGGCGGCGTGTGATGGGGCACACCTGAAGGAAATGGAGCCTCATCACCGCCGCTGTTTAAAAGCCCAACGCGCCTCTCCTCGGGGGATCGGTCTCTTCCCCGTGCATGCACACTGGTGTCTTCGTGGGTCCAGGAAGGGTGCGTTGAGTGACTCCCGCGCCACCAGAGACGTGAGCTGCCGAACCCGCGATCCGGATGGGAACCGCACCCCTTTACACGGCCGTCGGGCCAGGATGCCGGGCCGCTAGAGGAAGCCACCGCCCATCGCGCCCCGGACCGAAGAGGGGCGCGCGCGGCCGCCGGACTCCGCCCCTTACCTGGACCCTTCCTCCATGAACACTGCCCGACCTACACAAACCCTGCAGCACGACGAGGACACCAGATTCCCTGTTTATTTTGGACACTCCTCCTTTGGCCACCTTTATCCCCTGTTTTATTTGATTTTCTGTTAATAAAAGCCTCTCCGAGGCCTGACGCCACGCCCACTGTGTCTGTCTTGTGCTCCTCCCGTCACAATACAGTAATACAGTAAAACTACAATGCAAAATACAGTAAAAATTTCTGAATATTTTAAAATAGTATTGCAATTTAAAATAACCTTTTTATATTTTAAGTGATTAAGTGTGACAAAGCTGAATTTTCAGCAGGAATTACACCAGTCTCCAATGTCACAGGATAATTCTAATATACTGATTTGGTTTTGATTATTATTTTTATTATTATTATTATGTATGAGTTGCTTATTTTATGTTTGTCTTATATATATATATATATATATATATATTATTATTATAATGAATTTTTTCAGGATTCGTTGATGAATGCAAAATTTAAATCAACAGTATTTAGCTGAAACAGAAAACTTTTGTAACAACTTTAAAAACTTTACTATTACTTTTGATCACTTTACTGCATACTGCATACAAAGTAAAAAAAATAAAATACTGATCACAAACTTTTGAACTTTAGTGTATATTTTGCTTTTAATCAATATTTATTTTGAAAAGCACACTAGAAAATACATTTTTGTAGATATTAAGATAATATTAAAATATTGCTTTTATAAGTCATAATTTTCCAGATGATAGTTAATTCAAATTTTTGGTTTTTGGTTTTAATACATTACAATGTAAATGCCAACTATTTAAACAACATTGTCTTCATAATATAACTTTTTTTCCTCACACAGTAAAACCATTTTAAAATATGTAGCTGCATTTATATTTCAGGAAATGATTAGTTTGCAAGAAGACAATTAAATTTGGGGGTCCTTGGAATCTAAAAGTTTGTAAACCTCTGCTTTAGTGAACTTTATCCATTATGGATCAATTGTAACTGACCAGCGGCTGGCAATATTGTACATATCTGTATTGGATTTTAACAATCACTCATTCATAATATAACAAACAGTTTTAACAATTGCCATTTGTGTGTAAACTGATTAAGTCATTTATACTTAACTAAGAATGTGTGTCTCTGAAGTGTCAGCACCTCAGAGTCTTCCAGTCCTCATCAACATCGGCGTCGTGTGTAACTCCACATAATCCTGTCCTTCATTAACTCTACATATACATTGTGAAAGAACATTCATCATCGCCCACTGTGACAAATGTGAAATTTTTGCAGTGCGGTAGGCAGAGGTATTTCAGAGAACGAAAGGGGCGACCCGGGACCGTAATTATAAACATAGTTAAAATACTGTTTTCATTACAAAGCATAACAAAAAATGATTTTCCCACTTGCTTCAAAGAGCTGTATGTATGCAAGGACTAAACCACAGTGCTGGAACGTGACATTTAAGTCTTAATGAAACACAAATGCAGAAAGTGTGCAAAGTCTGAGGCGTCTAGAGCTTCTCGACAGTGAATTCTGTCAATTACTCGGCTCAGATAATTACGAGCTAGAGATGGAACATAAACCCATGGAAAACTTTGAAGTTAATCGGGAAACGTCATGTCTGCATGCCTTGTCTGCATTTGTTATAGTTTACTGTGGTATGGCTACGTGATTATGGAATTACATCTTCAACATCTTCTGAAATGGAAAAAAAAACAATCTGAAGAACTGTATTCGACTATGAGTTACAAATAGTGACTAACAACCTCAACATAAACCACAATCATTTGTGTAGATTGACTTAGGTGCATTATACTACATAGAAACTTTTTTTAGAACAGGCATACACACACACACACACACACACACTCCGGCCCACTGCTTCAGCTGCTGTAAACAATTACATACAGATATTCCTTGTCATCACTCCTGTCTTTGTTTGGTTAACACTTTCCACCTCTCTCTAGGGGCTCAGCATCCCCGGCAGTTGATTTATTCCACATTAAGGCATGCAGTGACATTACAGTAATGCATGGCTGCTGCAAACTCACAGTTTGTCTGGATGTGTGCAGCCACTGGTACTGTGTTTTGCTTTTCAATGTTATCAAAATGTTTTATGTGACATAAAGGTAGCATTTGTAAGCTGTGGCTGAGGTAGATGAGGTATTCTATGAACTCTAAGAGTTTACACAAAACTCTTTTTGCAAAGTGACTACATCTAAAACAGCTAGTGTGACTCTCAGTCACAATAGACAGCATGTTTATGCTGTAGGGTCCCAGGTTATTTTTAGATGTAAAGGTTCATAGTTTTGGCTGATGCCCTTTTTGCATTGAGCATTTAGGTCTGTTCTAAAATCTACAGTAGTGAGCTGTTTACTGCATCTGCCTTTCAGGCTCGAACAATTTTTGAGTTAATATAGTCAGTTCTTATCTTTTCAGTATTACACTATAATGAATATGATGTTATCATATTGGTTATCAGCGATTATTTATTTAATTATCAATTGAATTTATTAGTATCTGTCAATATTGGATATTTGTACATGCTCATATCCTCTATTGTTAAATCTAGATTATTTTGTACTCAGATAATGTATATTTAAAATAAGCTATTTAATTGCAAATGTCATGATCTCATGATGTCATATATATCAAATAAATACTATATAAATGATTTCCATTAACCCCCCCCCCCCAAAAAAAAATATATATATAATAAATAAATCACAAAAACTTTAATTGGCACAACTATGTTCAGCATTGATAATAATAAAAAAATCAGCCGTGCCACCACAGGATTAAATTACATTTTAAAACATATTCTAATAGAAACCAGAATGAATGTTAGTGTATATTTATAAACATTTCTCTTAGCATTGCCTATGATGCTAAAATGCACCTATGGAGCCAACTCAGTATGTGTGTGTGTGTGTGTGTATACAGCATATTAAATCAGTGTTGGTCCACAAAGATAATGACCACTTTTTTATTTTTGCACTGTCCAGCTGATTAAAGGATATAAAATACGTCAGATTAAATTGTGTACATCAGTAACAAGATTATTTTCTAGTCTCGCCACTCTCTTTGTCTCATGTTGTCAGCAGGCTCTAAATTCTCAGATAAGACTCATACAAATCACAATGAAATTTGTGTCCTCATGTCATGTCTTATTTTGTTGCATTGCAGGATCGGCAGTCCTGGCAGATTTATTAAGGAATGACAGTGTACCATTTAAAAAGCCTGCATACATCTTTGTTTCCCTCTGCGTCAATACTTTCCAAATGGAATAGAAAAAAAGCCCACTCTGCAGTCTCTTGCTGTAATATGGCAGGAGTTTAGATCCCTGTCAGGCCAATGAAGAACTTTTCCAAGTCTTAAAGTCCACTTCTGGCTCGGGCATTTGTGCATTTGTGAAACAAGCAGCTTTAAGCCCACATAAAAGAAGAAATTAGATAAAGCTCTCTGGGAAAACACTTACAGAAAGACTTCCAATGAAGCCCAATTAATCAGGGTGGGTTTTTATGAGCACAGCTTCTTACACACTCACCCTCTTATAGAAAATGCTCAGGAACTTGCACTGATAATATCATCCAATGATTTTTCATAATCTTTCCTATCCATTAGAGTTTTGAGGTGGAAAGAGCAACATTTATACACTCAGAGATTTAGATCTAAAATTAAGATGTATGTATTTGAATTGAAAATATAATTCAAATTAATTTGGATTACACAGGGTTAAACTAATGAGTTAATGTGGTGCATTGGATAGTCATAAATAAATGTACAAAGATTGTTCTACACTCAAATCTTTTTATTTTATTTTATTTTATTTTATTTTATTTTATTTATTTATTTTTTAAGTTAAAGCAGGAGATAAATGCAACATTAAGTTCATTGATTGAGTCATAAATAAATGAAATGGATAAGATTTCTGCAATAGTACTAATAAACTGAGTATGTTTCAAATACACAGTAACCAGGTTTATATATTTATCATCAACAAATGCCGTTAGTTTCAATCTCATACATTTTATCTAACCGAATATTGCTTGTGCCCGGGGAGCAGTTGGGGGTTCGGTACCTTGCTCAAGGGCACCTAAGTCGTGGTATTGAAGGTGGAGAGAGAACTGTACATGCACTCCCCCCACCTACAATTCCTGCCGGCCCGAGACTCGAACTCACAACCTTTCAATTGCGAGTCCAAGTCGCTAACCGTTAGGCCACGACCTCCCGGTTTTTTTTTTTTTTTTTAGGCCTAAATATATTTCAAAAATACAGAAGTCTGGAGTAACAGGTTGCTTAAAATTCATCTTTGCTTTCACAGGAATAATTTACATTTGATAATATATGAAAATACAATAAATACAATTTCTTTTTTGATCAAATAAATGCAGCCTTGGTGAACATAAAATAAATTTTAAAAGCCCTTAAAAAACATACCAACCACAAAAATGTCAATGACATTTTATATTAAATTCCAATTTCATATCCAATTTGAATACATAAATCATAAATACAGGTCTGCACTCTTATTATGTCTATCTCTATACTTCTCGCAAATGCTATATCTCAGCCAACTCATATAAGCAATAAGAAAATCGCTGCCATATTGCCACAGGTGCCCCCCTCAGTGTTGAACCACACACCCTGCACCCCAGTCCTAAAAGAGAGACTTTCCCACGATGGACAGCTGTGTTCTCCTGTACAATGATGCATGTGTGTATGAAGTGGCCTCTGGCTCTCTCTCTCAGCTGGACAGACCTGCGATGATGAATGAGGCATGTAATATCACCACACTCGCTGGTATTTCACGAACAAGGCAGTGTCAGCATTCCGGTGCCAAGAGGACCTCCCTTATACACAAACACATGCTTTCCGTGCTTGCACAAAAACTCACAGGAGAAATCTCGTGTTGACCCCAATGGATCGTTCAAACACAAAAAGGTGCGTTTGGGGTCGCTTTTAATTTTGACTGATAAGTTGTTTCCCACCGGGCCACTTCCCACATCAGCAGCTCGAACAAAAAGACGAGGCAATTGAGAGTTGTAAAGTGAGTCGAGTATGAGTTTCATGGATGAATAGGCCAAGTCTAATCCATGCCATTAGCTACACTTACTTGTCTTACAAGGTGTTTTTTTTTTCTGTGTGTCCCTCCACACGCTGTTAGTTGGCAGTGCACCTCAGCGTAAGTGGTACGGTTGGTATATAACACCTACTGCTCCAGGCATGGGTGGGAGGCGCTAACCTCACGGAATGCGGCTCACTTTACCCCACTGCTCCTAGTTCTTGCTGGATCGTGATATTTGTGACATGAACGAAACCCCCTATGAGAAGCATACTTTGTCAAAGTGGCATTATAAAACGGTTCTGGCTCTGAAATCGAATTTGATGAGCCCTGCCAAAGCTGTTATACGCAAACCTGATCATACATCTATTGAATTATATAAACACACCAAATTGCTAGAAACCAATAAATTGGTTGCAGTATTAAAATTCTGCTTGCTGTTGGGCTGCTTAGATGGTTTTGTTATTTCATTTTAAATATATTTTCTATAAATATAATAGAAAATATAAATATAAAATCATATTGTGGAAAATTGAAATTGAAAGGAACTGTTCTCTATTTTAATATATTTTGAAATATTTTTAATTTATTCCTGTAGTAGCAAAGCTGAAATTTCAACAGTCATTACTCCAGACTTCAGTGTCACATGATCCTTCAGAAATCATTATAAAATACTGATTTGGTGCTGATTTAGTTTTATGTTTTTCTCACAGCACTCTCAAAATGCTTCACAAAATACAGTAATCTTTCACTTAAATCTATCATGTTTATTTATTACTTATTTTTAGGTATCTGCCTTGCATCAGGGTCCTGATGGGCTTGATTTAGTGACTATGACCTCCTGACTACATGTTATCCTTTATATAAACTGGTTTATGCTTGTATATTCTGTACACACATTAATATATGAATAATGTTAAAGCTTTTAGTAGAAGCGGCAAAGTACAACAGGTCTCTGAAAAACCCCAGTCTTCATAACTCTCGGAAATGACCCAGCTTTCACCCAGCGGCCCTGTTGCGTGTTGTAGAGGAACAGCTGTAGTGTAAAGAGACGTAGAGCTCTCAGATCCAGCCCTCTGCAGCTGTTATCTGGGCGCAGGCGACCATACTGTGAGCATAAGCTGTGAGAGAGTCACCAGTGACCTCCAGGAGTATAGAGTTGCTTATCTCAGTGCTGTTAGCTTTGTTTGTCTCTCTTCAAGTATTTCCTCTCCTTTCCATCTCTCAGTCTGTTTGTAATGCTAGTAATCAGCGAGTACTGCTGAAAACCCTAAAGTGCATAATATAAACTGCTTAAATCACCAAGATTCAATCAGATTTATTGAAGAGAATTATTTGTGCTTGTCATCCTGTGTGAAACTTTAATAAAACCGAGCAGATGCCCTTTTTATTTTATTTTATTTAATTTTTTGAATAGAATAGAATGATATTTAATAGAATAGAAAGAGATCTGGAGTCAGTGTAAGCTCTTTAAATATTAAGTTGATGCTTTAAAACTTATGTCACAAAAAAAAGAGAAAAATGTCAGAGAACTCATTGTATAAATTCTGTGAATTTTCTAATTCAGTTAAAATTTTCTTATTGATTTGATGATTTGTATAGTAATAATAATAAAAAATCATACATGTATAATAAAAATTATTATTATTATTATTATTGTTGTTGTTCTCATCATTATAAATAATAAATAAATAATTAAATGGTTAATTTCTTTTATTATATTTTAGTTTAATTTCAATTGCAATGATATAAACTTGTCACAGTGTATGGGTTGTGTTCCCTGGGTATCCACCAGGTGTCCTCAGTTCCCATGGTGTGTATCATATTATCACTTCCTGTCTCCTTATCTGGTCACCTTCCTCCTTGTTTAGTTAATTGATTGTTCCCCACCTGTCTCCTGTTTCCTCATTATCCTTTTGTGTATTTATACCTGGTCTGTCTGAGTCTTTGTCACAGAGTCCTTGTCGTATGCGTGATACTTCCCTGAGTCTGCACTGTCTGTATGTTCTTGTTATGTTTATTGGATATTCTGGTTTTGACCTTGCCTGGACTGTTTACCCCTTTTGGATTGCCCCTCAATAAACCTCGTACCTGCATTTGGGTCTCTCCCTTGTTTCTTGTATCAGCGTACGTGACAGAAGGACTCCGTCCAAACCTTGAGATCCAGCGGTATGTCGACTAACGCTTCTTCCCCAGCCACCGAGCGGGAGAGAGATAGTCGGTTTGAGGGAACCCGCCTGGTCGTGTTTCGCGGGACCAGGGGAGGTCACCGAGGAGGAGGTGGGCGAGAGGAAATTCAGCACAGAATGGCCGCCAACCCAGCGCCGCTGCGGTGCATGACCACCAACCCCGCACCACGAGGCAAGATGGAAGCCAGCCTCACCCCACAGTGCAAGATGGCTGCCAGCTCAGCACCAACGCCCAGGATGGCCGCTGACACCCTTCTCGATTACTTCGAGATGCTATCAAGGATCCTAGATGTTCCCAAGACGGTTCACGTCATGGCTGCTGAGCTAGAGCCACAGCACAAAATGGCCGCCAGCCCAGCGCCACAGTACAAGATGGCTGCCAGCCCAGCGCCACAGTACAAGATGGCTGCCAGCCCAGAGCCACAGCACAAGATGGCCGCCAGCCCAGCGCCACAGCACAAGATGGCTGCCAGCTTAGAGCCACATCACAAGATCGCCTGAGTCTCAACGCCTGAGTCTCCAGACAAGGTGCCACCGACTCGCCATCATAGAGGACGAAAGAGGAGGAGACAGGCGCCTACCGTTCCTCAAAGCCCGGAGGACGTTCCCGAGCGGGCCGCTGCCGTCCAGGTGGACGTTCCCGAGCGGGCCGCTGCCGTCCAGGAGGACATTCCCGAGCGGGCCGCTGCCGTCCAGGAGGACGTTCCCGATGCTGTTCCGGAGGCCGAGGCGGTGCCCGATGCTGTTCCGGAGGCCGAGGCGGTGCCCGATGCTGTTCCGGAGGCCGAGGCGGTGACCGATGCTGAGGCGGTGCCCGATGCTGTTCCGGAGGCCGAGGCGGTGACCGATGCCGAGGCGGTGCCCGATGCTGTTCCGGAGGCCGATGCGGTGACCGATGCCGTTCCGGAGGCCGATGCCGATGGCCGCTCCCGATGCGACGCCCGAGGCCGCTCCCGATGCGACTCCCGAGGACGCTCCCCATGCGACGCCCGAGACCGCTCCCCGTGCGGCGCCCGAGACCGCTCCCGAGGTCGCTACCGAGGTCGCTACCGAGGCAGTGCCCGAGGCCGTTCCAGAGGCGGTGCCCGAAGCCGAGGCATCTCACGTCTCCACAGGCAGTCCAAAGTCGAGTCAGGTGTTCATGGACCCTCCTGAGTCAGGGTTAGTTACCGTTGACCCTCTAGAGTTAGGGCTAGCTCCTGTTGATCATCCAGAGTCGAGTCATGTTCCAGTTGTTCCTCTTGAATCAAGTCATGTTCCTGTTGACCCTACAGAGTCGAGTCAGGTTCCAAGTGAAACCTGACCCTCCAGAGTCGAGTCGGGTTCCAGTGGACCCTCCAGAGTCGAGTCGGGTTCCAGTGGACCCTCCAGAGTCGAGTCGGGTTCCAGTGGACCCTCCAGAGTCGAGTCGGGTTCCAGTGGACCCTCCAGTGTCGAGTCGGGTTCCAGTGGACCCTCCAGTGTCGAGTCGGGTTCCAGTGGACCCTCCAGTGTCGAGTCGGGTTCCAGTGGACCCTCCAGAGTCGAGTCGGGTTCCAGTGGACCCTCCAGAGTCGAGTCGGGTTCCAGTGGACCCTCCAGAGTCGAGTCGGGTTCCAGTGGACCCTCCAGAGTCGAGTCGGGTTCCAGTGGACCCTCCAGAGTCGAGTCGGGTTCCAGTGGACCCTCCAGAGTCGAGTCGGGTTCCAGTGGACCCTCCAGAGTCGAGTCGGGTTCCAGTGGACCCTCCAGAGTCGAGTCGGGTTCCAGTGGACCCTCCAGAGTCGAGTCGGGTTCCAGTGGACTCTCCAGAGTCGAGTCAGGTGTTTGTGGACCCTCCAGAGTCAGGGCCAGTCACCGATGACCCTCCAGTGTCAGGGCCAGTCACCGCTGACCCTCCAGAGTCAGGGCCAGTCACCGGGGACCTTCCAGAGACAGGGCGGGTCACCATTGAACTTTCAGAGTCAAGTCACTGGGTGGTCTGCTGCTCCACCCTGTTGGACTCCGGCATCGACCACAGGGGCGTGGTGGTCATCTGCTCCGCCCTGGGGGACTCTGGCGTCGACCACGAGGACGCGGTGGTCTTCTGCTCCACCCTGGGGGGCTTCCGCTCTGACCACACGGGCGTGGTGGTCTTCTGCTCCGCCCTGGGGGGCTTCCGCTCTGACCACATGGATGTGGTGGTCTTCTGCTCCGCCCTGGGGAGCTTCATGTTGTTGTTTTTTTCCTTTTGTTTTTGTGTTCATTTCTGTCCCTGTTCCTTTCTGTTAGTCTGGCCCTCCGTCCCTCCCCCTGAACCTCCTCCGGTCCTCCTCCCTCCTGGTCTTCCTGTTTTGTGTTACATTCTGGTGCCTGTTCCTCATGTTCTCTTTTCTGGCCCTCCGTCCCTCCCCCTGAGCCTCTACCTGTCCGCCTCCCTCCTGGTCTCTGTTCTGTCTATCGTGGAGCGTCTGGAAGCCGCTCCGTAGAGGGGGGGTTCTGTCACAGTGTCTGGGTTGTGTTCCCTGGGTATCCACTAGGTGTCCTCAGTTCCCACGGTGTGTATCATATTATCACTTCCTGTCTCCTTATTTGGTCACCTTCCTTCTTGTTTAGTTAACTGATTGTTCCCCACCTGTCTCCTGTTTCCCCATTATCCTTTTGTGAATTTATACCTGGTCTGTCTGAGTCTTTGTCACGGAGTCCTTGTCGTATGCGTGATACTTCCCTGAGTCTGCACTGTCTGTATGTTCTTGTTATGTTTATTGGATATTCTGGTTTTGACCCTGCCTGGACTGTTTACCCCTTTTGGATTGCCCCTCAATAAACCTCGTACCTGCATTTGGATCTCTCCCTTGTTTCTTGTATCAGCGTACGTGACAAAACTAGTATCATAATAATAATCACAACAACAATAATAATATAATTAATAAGTTAGTAGTAATTGTTGTTATTGTTATTATAAAGACAAATTAAACCATTGAATAATTTTATTTTGGTGTTATTATTTTAATGATGATGATGATTAAAATAACATTGAACAATAATAATAATAAATCATTTTTTATAATTTTATAAATAATTTAAAAATATGATTAATATTATTGTAAAAATGTATTATTATTATTATTATTACACATATCTCATAAGGATCTTTGTGACTCCAAAAAAGGCAGCAAATTCAATATGATCATTACCTGAGGGATAAAATTATCAACAGATTTTGATTTGTCTTTCTTTCTCTGTCTCTTTGTCTCTCTCTCAGAGGATCTGGATGACCTGCGAATGGAGGGGGTCACTGGCCTGTTGCCGTCTGGCAGTAAGTTCAGCCAGGGCCGCAGCTCCTACTCTTCAGAACCCCAGGCAAAAGTTACTCTCAACATCTGCTCAAGGTGTGCAAGGTAAATATTTACACACCTCAGCATTTACCAACATGTCTACCAACTGCTCTTTACCCTAAGCGTGTGAGCATTGTCAACTCTGCAAACTCAAGTGGTACACACAATGTGAAGAATATCATCATTATAACCACACTAGAATGCACTGCCATATATCTTAGTCAAGTCACGAGTCACGTATCCTGACCTCTGTTTGCTGAGAGGCCGCACCCAAACCCTTTTCAACTGGATACGATGGCCTCACACAGCATTCCAGCAATCTAGTTAAAACTCTTAGAGCTAAAGGTGAATGAATACATGGCGAGTAATGCACAATATTCTAATTGAGGTGACTATGACTTTCTGAAGTTATCTTAAGACTATGCATCCGGGTGTTTCTTCGACTATAGGCACTTTTGGCACTTTGAATTTTTAGAAAATCCCTCTCTTAAAGCACACTTTTCATACTCTCACTAGTTGAATTCATTTGTTCATGAACACTGACTTACTGTGACAGTGGAATTCTGTGATATGGAACTTTCACACAATAAGCCTATTGAAATGGTGTCAAGATAATCATATTTTTAAACATGCAATAATTATTTTAGATTTATATTATTTACAGTTGTATAAAAAGTACAGAAAGGCATGTAAAAAGTAGCAGAAATAAAGGTGACATTCATATAGCAACAACAACAACAACAGAAATATTCTGTTATTTTAGATAAAATATTACCCCAGGAAGTAAAAGTGTCAAAAGTTTAAGACACACCCATCTCTGGATGAGAGAAAGCATACATATCTTAAAAGCATTCTAGAAATCTGATTGTATTCATAAGACCCACAAACAGATAATTTTCATTATCACTTGTTTTTGGTTTTTATTTCCTCTTGTGTAGCTTGTGGCTGGGCAATATGTTCACATTTCACACTGTTGGATATGATAGGGTGACTCAGCGCTCATGTCCGATGCCAGGCTCTGATAATAAACAATCTGGTGGGTTAGATGGCTGCCATGCTTCTACAGTACAGACCAAAAGTTTGGACACACCTTCTCATTCAAAGAGTTTTCTTTATTTTCATGACTATGAAAATTGTAGATTCACACTGAAGGCATCAAAACTATGAATTAACACATGTGGAATTATATATGGAATTATATACATAACAAAAAAGTGTGAAACAACTGAAAATATGTCATATTCTAGGTTCTTCAAAGTAGCCACCTTTTGCTTTGATTACTGCTTTGCACACTCTTGGCATTCTCTTGATGAGCTTCAAGAGGTAGTCACCTGAAATGGTCTTCCAACAGTCTTGAAGGAGTTCCCCGAGAGATGCTTAGCACTTGTTGGCCCTTTCGCCTTCTGTCTGCGGTCCAGCTCACCCCTAAACCATCTGGATTGGGTTCAGGTCCGGTGACTGTGGAGGCCAGGTCATCTGGCGCAGCACCCCATCACTCTCCTTCTTGGTCAAATAGCCCTTGATGCCTTCAGTGTGACTCTACAATTTTCATAGTCATGAAAATAAAGAAAACTCTTTGAATGAGAAGGTGTGTCCAAACTTTTGGTCTGTACTGTACATCCCCCTGTATTTGTTTTGTTTGGCTCATTCTTTTTTGCTTTTCATTTCTGCCCCATATCTGATTCACCACAGATACGTAAGACATTTTTCACAGTCTACGAGATGCTGAACACATCTTTGCACATTTATCACACAATCACCATTTGTTTGTGCACTGTTTATCACATTGATGTGGAAAGTTCATTTGTTTATATCACAGGTTAAATGTGATATAATTCTCTGTTTTTTCTTCTCTGTTTCTTTGCCTGGGCATGTGGCTACTTGGAGGACCCAGGTAGCATTCTTTACATTTTTTAAGGCTCAGACATAGGAATCCTTTTATCTGGACATTTGTTATCTCAACTGATCAATGAGTGAAGAACAAAGTACTTAACAGCAGTCAGGAAAGTCTGAATGTTAAGACACTTTCAAAACTCACTTCTTAAAGCCCATCAAGTCCATTCAGTGGATTCACCATTATTTGATGGTGGTGTGGTGAAAATTCTAAAAATAATTTTTTTTTTATATTTTAAAAGAAGTCTTTTTTTATGTTCACCAAGGCTGCATTTGTTTAAAAACTGTACTTATATTAAACAGTGAAACGAGTTTTGTGAAATATTATTACAATTTAAAATACAATTTTCTATTTTAATAAATGTCTTTTTAAATTTTATTTAAAATTAATAGAAATCAACTTTTCAGGATTCTTTGAAGACTATTTCAAGTAGAAATATTTTGTAGCATTATAAATGTTTTATATACTGTCATTTCTGGGCAAATTAATATGTTCTTGCTGAATAAAAGTATTAATTTCAAAGAAAAAGTTAATGTACATCAAAATTCTAGTTGACAAAAATAAAAAGCCCAGTACATTTAGAATAACCTATAAAGGCTTCTCTCACAGTCTTGTTTTCATTTACAGTCATTTCAAGTTTTATCAATGCAGTGCATTCCTATTAAAAGTAAATAAATATATATAGCTAAATAGTGAATGCAACTAATATTTTTTTCTAATTATTCATAATTTAATTTAATATTCTCAAAAGTTTTTTCTCACAAGGTTTGTTGCAATCATCAGTCACAGTAAAGCTTAAACTGTTTATGAAATCTGAGCTTGTATGTTCTTGTGTGTTCTTGTTGACCCATAATGCACCACTGTAGGAAAAGGTCATGGGATTTATTCCTTATCTGCTGGTGCCTGTCCTCTTCGTGTGATGGATGAGGTGGTAGACTATAGCCACACATGCTTAGGAAACAGCTCATCTAGAAGTAGCACAATCGCTTTCCGCAGGCCGGCCCTAGTCTCGCGTAGCCAGACATTCAGACTGATGGCTGATTTTACAGGGACTTTCCATAGACGTAACGGTATTCTATACTGTATATCCCCATACACTACCTCTATCCATTACGGAAAATGCATGTTTAAAATTTCTATAAAACACCGTATAGTATTTTTTTAAAGCCATTTGGTTTACGAAGGCAAAAGGAATTGTCCTCACAAACCATGTTAACATGTTTCAGATATTTATAAACCTACAAGAACACACACACAGGGTGACCAAACGTCCCGGTTTCCTATTGCTGAAAAATAACCTGTACATGTAGGAAACAGTCACGGCTTGTATCAATATTGTATATGCAGTTATGAGAGAGGGAGAGCAGTTATATTAGGCGCGTTCGACTTGAAGCAGCGCTGCACAGAATGACATCACCTGTATGGCATCAAAGTACCGCGAGAGCGATTCAAATGCATTGGATATGTGTGCTCTCTTAGCGCTCTCGCGGTACTTTAATGTCATACCTTCTGTGCGTGCAGCGGTGCTTCAAGTCGAACGCGTCTATCAACTTTGTGCGATTGCTTCTGGAATTCGCAGGTTGTAAAATCGTGTCGTATATCATCTCGTCCGTACGATTTTCAGATAAACTCACTCGTGCCGTGTGCGTGGACATACGATCTTCCGACCATCCGAATTCGCACCGTGTAAGCCCGCCTTAAGTTTGTCAAGTGAGTTGTAAAAACAGTCCAAAAGACATATTCTCATATAACAATATTGCTAAAACAGTGTGTTAGAGGTTGTCACTTATATTAAATGTTAACTCTCAAATCACAGTATTAGTAATAGTAAATTATTATTATTTTAAATGAATGTACCTAAATAAAGTAACAAAAACGTATAGATAAGTGAGTGATATTGTTGTTTTTACAGAATTAGAATATAGAATACTCTCTACAAATGTGTTTGTGTGTGAATACATACATACATATATATATATACACACACACACTCACACACACACACACACAGACACACACACACACACATATATATATATATATATATATATATATATATATACATACAGGTCCTTCTCAAAAAATTAGCATATTGTGATAAAGTTCATTATTTTCCATAATGTAATGATAAAAATTTTACTTTCATATATTTTAAATTCATTGCACACCAACTGAAATATTTCAGGTCTTTTATTGTTTTAATACTGATGATTTTGGCATACAGCTCATGAAAACCCAAAATGCCTGTCTCAAAAAATTAGCATATTTCATCTGACCAATAAAAGAAAAGTGTTTTAACACAAAAAACAGTCAACCTTCAAATAATTATGTTCAGTTATGCACTCAATACTTGGTTGGGAAGTCGTGGCCTAATGGTTAGAGAGTCGGACTCCCAATCGAAAGGTTGTGAGTTCGAGTCCCGGGCCGGCAGGAATTGTGGGTGGGGGGAGTGCATGTACAGTTCTCTCTCCACCTTCAATACCTTCAATACCACGACTTAGGTGCCCTTGAGCAAGGCATCGAACCCCCAACTGCTCCCCGGGCGCCGCAGCATAAATGGCTGCCCACTGCTCCGGGTGTGTGCTCACAGTGTGTGTGTGTGTGTTCACTGCTCTGTGTGTGTGCATTTCGGATGGGTTAAATGCAGAGCACAAATTCTGAGTATGGGTCACCATACTTGGCTGAATGTCACTTCACTCACTCACTTTTGCAGAAATGACTGCTTCAATGCGGCGTGGCATGGAGGCAATCAGCCTGTGGCACTGCTGAGGTGTTATGGAGGCCCAGGATGCTTCGATAGCGGCCTTAAGCTCATCCAGAGTGTTGGGTCTTGCGTCTCTCAACTTTCTCTTCACAATATCCCACAGATTCTCTATGGGGTTCAGGTCAGGAGAGTTGGCAGGCCAATTGAGCACAGTAATACCATGGTCAGTAAACCATTTACCAGTGGTTTTGGCACTGTGAGCAGGTGCCAGGTCATGCTGAAAAATGTAATCTTCATCTCCATAAAGCTTTTCAGCAGATGGAAGCATGAAGTGCTCCAAAATCTCCTGATAGCTAGCTGCATTGACCCTGCCCTTGATAAAACACAGTGGACCAACACCAGCAGCTGACATGGCACCCCAGACCATCACTGACTGTGGGTACTTGACACTGGACTTCAGGTATTTTGGCATTTCCTTCTCCCCAGTCTTCCTCCAGACTCTGGCACCTTGATTTCCGAATGACATGCAAAATTTGTCCAAAAGTCCAGTGCTGCTTCTCTGTAGCCCAGGTCAGGCGCTTCTGCCGCTGTTTCTGGTTCAAAAGTGGCTTGACCTGGGGAATGCGGCACCTTAGCCCATTTCCTGCACACGCCTGTGCACGGTGGCTCTGGATGTCTGGATTTCTACTCCAGACTCAGTCCACTGCTTCCGCAGGTCCCCCAAGGTCTGGAATCGGTCCTTCTCCACAATCTTCCTCAGGGTCCGGTCACCTCTTCTCGTTGTGCAGCGTTTTTTGCCACACTTTTTCCTTCCCACAGACTTCCCACTGAGGTGCCTTGATACAGCACTCTGGGAACAGCCTGTTCGTTCAGAAAATTCTTTCTGTGTCTTACCCTCTTGCTTGAGGGTGACAATGATGGCCTTCTGGACAGCATCAGGTCGGCAGTCTTACCCATGATTGCGGTTTAGAGTAATGAACCAGGCTGGGAGTTTTTAAAAGCCTCAGGAATCTTTTGCAGGTGTTTAGAGTTAATTAGTTGATTCAGATGAATAGGTTAATAGCTTGTTTAGAGAACCTTTTCATGATATGCTAATTTTTTGAGATAGGAATTTTGGGTTTTCATGAGCTTTCAGTTGTATTCAGAAAATATTTCAGTTGATGTGCAATGAATCTAAAATATATGAAAGTTTAATTTTTATCATTACATTATGGAAAATAATGAACTTTATCACAATATGCTAATTTTTTGAGAGAGAGAGAGAGAGAGAGAGAGAGAGAGAGAGAGAGAGAGAGAGAGAGAGGGAATATACGTACACTGTATGCAAAATTATTTTAAAAAAAATTTAAGTGTTCATTTAATGCATATCTGCAAATAAACCACATATTTAACAGATGTTATGTCAGATTAAACAAATGGTTTAAACTGCAATGGTGGCTGAATGCTGCCCAGGTGTCAGGAGGTATGGGCGAAGAGGATTTTCCTCTGTCTCCCAGCAGCCAGTTATCACCAGAGCCATGCACCGTCTTCAGCCAACTGGCAAACTGCAAAAGTGGCCCACACAAAAGAGTCTTGTGTGCTTCCATCACCCACCCATCAGGCCATCACCCACCACCTCCATAAATTTCCAACATCATAATAATGCAGTGTAGCTAACAACTGAATTTAAAGCGTTGTTTCTTCTTATTGCTCTCTGAAAATATGAAGCCTGATGTTAGAGGCCCAGACTGGAGAGGGTCTGATGTTGGAGGCCCAGGGTGGAAAGGGCCTGATGTTGAAGGGCCAGACTGGAGAGGGTCTGATGTTAGAGGCCCAGGGTGGAAAGGGCCTGATGTTGAAGGGCCAGACTGTCTGCTTCCCTTATATGCCATAGCCTTCCGTTTTGTCACACTTGCAAAGTCCCTCCAGTTATTCCTGACTTCTGGGCTTTGTTCGTATCCATAGCCAGCATCATTTATTTTTTGAGTGATTTCTGCACAGATTTTATTTTTGTCAGCATTGGTAATGCTGTTTTGCAGCTTTGAAAATAGCTGGACTTTATTATTTTCCACCTCCTCCAAAAGAACTGCAATTTCATGCTTTGAAAATTTGGGTTTTCGGGTAATATTCATTAACACATGGCATAATGGCAAGGAGACTTAAATAGGAAAAATTTAGCAAAATAAGCATCAGGTGTCCACAACAGTACACCACAGTTAAAAAAACAAACACATTTTTTAAATTGTGGTTAAGTAGCCTATCACTATTAAATAAGAAATAGTATGTATATGAAATTGTGAAATTATTGACATTGGGATCAGAAAAGAGCACATTTTTAACTCCGTGTGTGTATAATGTATTGCAGAACAAATGAATGATTCGTTATTACTCGACTCGTGCGTAACATAATTTCTAAAGCGTAATTCGAGTTGAAGAAATGAGAAAATAAAATGTACTCGGTTACTAACGTAACCTCGGTTCCCTGAAATACGGGAACGAGTACTGCGTCGAAGACGCATATGGGAAAAACTCATTTTTTCTCTTGAACTGAATGAAGCCTTATTCAATCACGCAGTGAAACTGCACGGCCATTGGATCGTGCAGTGTTATTAAAACAAACCAATGGCTTGGCAGTGGTGCTGCACGAAGCTATGGCAGCGAAGCCCGCCAAAATGGGCGGGGAATCTGGCTATATATCGTGCAGCCTTTTAGCATGGCAAGGAACGCAGTACTCGTTCCCGTATTTCAGGGAACCGAGGTTACGTTAGTAACCGAGTACGTTCCCTTTCAATACTTCACTCGTACTGTGTCGAAGACGCATATGGGAACCCAGTTCAATCACGCCATGCTAAGAAGGGGGGGCGACCAACGCAATCATACTTGATCTGTGAAACCAAGATATGACAATAGCAACTAGGAGCAGAATAAGCTTAATGAGGTTACGTCTGGCCTAGCCTGATCATCCCGTGTTCGTATCGCCTCAGTACCAGAGGGACCGAGTGCATACGAGTAGAGTTTGAGTCTTGGGCAAAGAATGGCCAAGAGCATGCAAATGAGGAACAAAAAAAGTGACCTTCACACAGAAAGTACCCTAGCATGAAGTGCCGGGACATCTAGATTATAAAATCAAGCAAATGTGGACGGCGAGTTCCAACCAGCCGCCGCACATATTTCTGCGATAGTCACACCACTAGACCATGCCCAGGACGAAGCAACTGCTCTTGTCAAATGGGCTCTTACTCCAATTGGGCTTTGCAGGCCCAGAGAAGAGTAGGCTAGCTGGATTGCATCAACAATCCACTTTGAAAGCCTTTGCTTTGAGACCGGCAACCCTCTGGTGCGGTTTCCAAAGCATATGAAGAGCTGCTCTGATCGCCTTATTGGCACAGAACGCTCTATGTAGACTTCTAGAGCCCTCACTGGGCAAAGCAGATTCAGCTCTGGATCATCCTCTGTGTTTTGTAATGCAGAGAGAGTGACCACTTGTGCTCTAAAAGGTGTGGAGAGCACCTTTGGCACATAGCCATGCCTTGGTTTCAGGACGACCTTCGAGTCGTTAGGCCCGAATTCTAGGCAATTAGGGCTTATCGAGAGTGCTTGCAAATCGCCCACAGAGTGCCAACAGCAGAGCGGTCTTTAGCGACAGGGCCTTAAGGCCTATGGACTGTAGCAGTTCAAAGGGGGCCCCCTTTAGGGCTCTCAGTACCGTGGACAGGTCCCATGAAGGGACAGTGGGAGGGCAAAACGGATTATGACTTCTGGCCCCTCGCATAAATCGGACGACTAAGTTTTTTCTGCCCACCGACTGGCCTGTTATAAGGGCGTGTGACGCCGCTATAGTCGCTACGTAGACCTTGAGCGTGGAGGGGGATCGTCCCTTCTCCAAGAGCTCTTGCAAAAATGACAGTATCACTGATACGTCACAGGAAGTTGGGTTTTCACCATGGTCTGAGCACCATGTGGAGAACACAGACCATTTGGAGGCATTGAGGTGTCGTGTAGACGGAGCTCTAGCCTGTGAAATTGTGTCTAGCACACGCTCAGGGAGTCCCGTGGGTTCCTGTCAAGCAACCAAAGGTGCAGAGACCACCTCTCTGGGTGTGGATGCCAAATCGTTCCGTCTGCCTGAGAAAGGAGGTCCCGTCTCAGAGGAACGGGCCATGGGGCCGCAGTCAGCATCTGTGACATCTGTGAACCCTGCATCTCTGGTCCCTGACCCGCCTGATTACTTGGGGAATCAGAGGAACCGGAGGAAAAGCGTAAAGAAGACGGTTGGGCCAGTCCTGGGACAATGCGTCCTCGATCTTGGAAAAATATGTTGGGCAATGAGAGTTGTCTTTTGAGGCAAAGTGGTCTATTTCCGCTTTGCCAAAGACCCCCCAAATCTTCTGAACTGTCTGCGGGTGGAGCCTCCACTCTTCTGAGGAGACTCCGCTTCTTAACAGCATATCCGCGCCATCTGCCTGGAAGATGCACTGCTCTCAGGGACCCCAAGTTGCTCTGGGTCCATTCCAGCAGTCGCGACGTTAGTCTGAAGAGACGCGTCGATGACAGCCCACCTTGGTGATTTATGTAAGAGACCACTGTCATGCTGTCTGATCTGACCAGCACGTGGTGGCTCCTTAGGTCTGTCAGGAAGCTCTGGCAGGCTCATTGAACTGCAATCATCTCGAGGCGGTTGATGTGAAGCCCGCTCTCCTCTTTCGACCATTGGCCGAAAGCGGGTTTCCCCTCGCACAGCGCGCCCCAACCCTTGTTGGATGCGTCTGTGGAGATCACTTTCCTTCTGCAAACCATACCAAGCGGAGCACCCCGTTCCATCCATTGCATGTTCCTCCAAGGGGTCAGGGCCGAAATGCAGTCCTGACTCACCTTGATATTCAGGCATCCGTGACACCACGCATGAGGTGGAACACGCGGTTTCAGCCAATATTGGAGGGGGCGCATACGTCCGAGCTCCAGCACCGGTGAAGGGCTCCTGCTGCTTTAGGGGTCGAGAAGCACCTATTTTGAAGGAGGCCGCAAGTCGCTGTAGAGCCGCGGCGCGCTCCTTCACCATTGTTGCCCTCATCGTACACTGTTCCCAGAAACGATATCCGTTGGCTGGGGGACAGCGAACTCTTGGCAAAATTCACCCTGAGCCCCAGGCATTCCAGATGGCTGAGGAGCAAAGTTCTGTAACCCAATGCCTCCCCCTCTGACTGAGCTAGAACTAGCCAGTCGTCGAGGTAATTGAGAATGCGGATTCCCTTCTGCCTGAGAGGGGAGAGAGCCGCATCCATGCACTCTGTAAACGTGCGAGGCGCCAGAGACAGCCCAAAGGGGAGGACCTTGTATTGGTAAGCCACACCCTCGAAGGCAAATCTCAAGAATGGCCTGTGACGGGGGGCTATCTGGATGTGAAAGTAAGCGTCTTTCAGATCCAACGAAAAGAACCAATCCCCTGAGCGTATTTGTGAGCGTATTTGTGAGAGGATTTGTTTCAACGTGATCATTCTGAAGCGCCGTCTCATGAGGGCATGGTTCAGATGTCTTAAATCGAGGATGGGGCGCAGCCCGCCATCCTTCTTGGGAACTAGGAAGTAACGGCTGTAAAACCCTGAGTCGCAGTGTGCTGGGGGAACGATTTTTATAGCTCCCTTCACCAGCAGATTTTCCACTTCGGCATGAAGAACGTGAGCGTTCTCGTTGTGCACCAAAGTGGTGACCACCCCGCGAAAGCGTGGTGGTCGTCGTGCGAACTGAAGGGAATAGCCGTGTTTTATTATTCCCATGACCCAATCTGATACCCCGGGAATGTCTTGCCATTGTGAGGCCCGGATGGACAGGGGTTGTATTAACTCGAGTGTTTGTCCGCCGTGGGGGGACATAGCACTCGTGAGTGTTAAGTGAGGAAAACTGCTCTTTTTGTGAAGGAGTGTGTTTTTTATTTTGTGCACTATAACAGCGCTTTGCTGTCTGGGCACTAAAAAGGGCCCATTGTTTGCAGCAAGAACAACTTCGTCGACACCTGGAGATGGACGGCAAAACACACGGGGCAGTTTGGGGGGTGGTCCGGCCGCAGCGAGACTTAGCCCCCTCCTCTTTCTTTCCTGTAGATCAGGATGATGGCGGCGGCGCAGGGTCCAGCACTATCTTGGACCGGGGTCCCATGCATTTAGGGAACTGAAACCGTCTGGTGGCCGAGCGAGAACAGTGTCGAGGCTCGGGTTTCACAGGCTGGGCCACGGTGGTAGAGTCGGCACCTGTCTGGGGCGACTGGCAGCAGCAGATGAAGCGCGTTTTGGCAGGAAGTGTTGCATCGCTTGGGACGACTCCTGTGCCTCTGTGAAACGTTTCGGCGAACCCCTCGATCGCTGGACCAAAGAGGCCGCTGGGGGAGATCGGCGCATCCAGGAACTGGGCTCTGTCAGCATCCTTGATATCCGTGAGGTTAAGCCACAAGTGGCGCTCCAGGACGACCAGGTTAGCCATCGAGCGCCCAATGGCCTGGGCAGTGCTCTTGGTAGCACGTAGTGCTAAGTCTGTTGCACTTCTCAGCTCCCTGAGCGTGGCAACATCCGGCCCAGACTCATCAGTGGCGGCGAGAAGTTTGGCCTGGAAGACTTGTAGCACTGCCATGGAGTGGAGCGCCGCGGCTGCTTGCCCTACCGATGAGTGGGCACGCCTGGCGAGCGCCGACGTCGTACGGCAGGGTTTGGACGGATGGTTGGCCTTGGCTTTCCATCCAATAGCCGCTGGTGGGCAGAGATGCATGGCCACAGACTCGTCCAGCAGTGGCAATCGCTCGTATCCTCTTTCTTCAGCGCCGTCAATTGAGGTGAGGGCGGATGAAGATGAAGTACGCAAGCGCGCCGGGTAGGGGGTGCGCCACTATTTTGTGAGCTCGTTGTGGACCTCCGGGAAGAACGGGGCGGTTCGCTGACGATGGGCTTGCTGGCGCCCCGGCAAAACCATTCATCCAGACGGCTACGGGCTGGTTCCTCTGGAGTAGACCATTCCAGACCCAGCTCATCCACTGCCCTGGAGAGAACGCGGATAAGCTCGGCGTCCATACCGAGTTTCGGGCGGCTGGGTTCAGATAACATAGAGGGGGCGGGGTCCGGCGAGCCCGACAGCTCCTCAGTGTCTGAAGCAGCTAGAGACATGCTGTCCTCTAGCAGTTCTTCCTCAGTCCCTCCAAACAAAACCAGATCACTCGCGGCAGCAGAGGGACACTGGTCTGGCTGAACAAAGAGGACTGGGGAATCCCCTCTGGGCGGAGAAAACGAGGCACGCGGGTGCTGAGCCGGCGTAAGCTCGTTTTCATCCTGCTGCTTTAATTCTCTGCCCCGCCTTTTCTTCCTTGCCGGCTCACGGGAGGAAGAAAACAGGAGGGCCCGAGGAGCGAGATCGCTCTCTGAAAAGAAAGCGATTCGCGAGTGCAGAGAAGCGATATTCATGTTCTCGCAATGAGAACAGGAATTCCCTGCGAGTACTGTGTCAGCGTGGGGTTTCCCCAAGCAAGCGACACACTCGCTGTGCCCGTCATCAGCGCGCAGAGGGGCTCTGCACGAGCTGTAATGACGAGACGGCATTTGCAACAACGCCGTAGAAAGGCTCTTTTAGAGAAATTTGCTCTTTTAATCTCTCTCTCTCTCGTCGGATGGCCGCAGGGAAGCGATGTATCTGCAGAGGGGACCGGCAGTCGCGTTCCAGTGCGAGGCGTGTCAACGGCGAGCAGTTCAGCGGAGATCAGCGAAGCGATGTGATGTTGTCGCTGAAGGAGAAAAAATCGGAATTCCTGTGGCGAAGCGGCCAATATATAGCCAGATTCCCCGCCCATTTTTTTTTTTTTTTTATAATATATTTTTTATTAAGCAGAATTTTAAATGACAATGTGCATGACATAAATTAAAAACACCACAATCTGCTTTTTTAACATCAATAGAAATGAATAAAGAAAAATTATACAAATATACAGAACACTCTTAACACTACCCAACCCAAAACATCCCAAACACACACACACAAAAAAAAAAAAATAAAATAAAAAAAAAAAAAAAATAATAATAATAATGAAAAAAATAAAAAAAAAAAAGAGAAAAAAAAAAATAAATAATAATAATAATAATAATAATTCAAATCTCCAGTGAAGATGTTGTCTCAACAAAGGATATAATAGTATTCCACACTTTATAAAATGAGTTAACAGAGTCCCTGATGGAGTGTTTAATTTTTTCCAGGTGTAGGAAAGACATTAAGTCTTTCAGCCAAGAAAAATTAGAAGGGGGGCATGAGGATTTCCAATGCAACAGTATTCGTCTTCTGGCTACCAATGAGGCAAAAGCAATAATATCAGCTTTCCCCGCCCATTTTGGCGGGCTTTGGCGGGCTTCGCTGCCATAGGTTCGTGCAGCACCACTGCCAAGCCATTGGTTTGTTTTAATAACTTAATAAAAATTTAATAACTGCGTGATTGAATAAGGCTTCAGTTCAGGAGAAAAAATGAGTTTTTCCCATATGCGTCTTCGACGCAGTACGAGTGAAGTATTGAAAGGGAACCAAATTACTGAAGGTGGCGGTATGTGCTCATGTCTCCCGTCTGCCATTAGATCGAAGAAGAAGAAGAAGAACGACGGCTCAAACCAACGTAGTTTGAACGATGGATCTGCGACACAGGTACCATGGTTTCGGGAAACAGTCGTGACTAGCTCGTTCGTTTTCATGGTGGTTAATCAGGGAGTTACGTCGTTGTACGGGAAACGCACCCCAGTTTGGTGATTAGTAGATTGTTGTCAGATCTTAAGCGTTCCCCTATGTTACGCTTTGTCTACATTCCAGCCTGCCCATATCCTCATCCTCTCCTGATAGTGATAAGACAAACTGACTGCTTGGTCTCATCAACTTACATGAATAGAGACTCACTGTCTCCACTTGTTCTCATCCAGCAAAGTCACTGGGTAGAGATTTTATTTGATATTGATCCATTACACAGAGTTCTTTCATAGCCTCAGCAGAGAGTTTGCTCTGAAAGGATGACATGATAGTATGTTCACTGTTATCTTCCACAGCTATCATAACTGTGGGGAGAAATGCAAACCACTCATTTGAAATTAAAACCTGTAATGCTCAAAATTTTTTAATTGTTTTAGGCTTCAAGGGGACAGTCTAACTGCAAGGCCTGAAGAGGAACAAACACCCCATGTCCCAGAGCAAGCTGTGCCAGAAATACCTTGTAAGTACCTACAGTCATCACTGAAATTAATGGGGTAATGCATGGGGCAACATTTATTTATGGGATATAAATTCACACAAAAGGCCAATCCTATCCTTTCCAAATATATTGCACAAACTTTATATACAATTATTTTATTATTATTTATTTATTTTAAATAAGTCTCATACAAGCTGCATTAAAAAAATAGTGATAAGAAGATTATTGTGGGATATTATTACTCTTAAAAAAATCAGAATGGGTTTAAATTGTAATATAACATAATCCTAAAAATTGTAGGATTCTTTGATGAATGAAAGTTAAATGAAAACCATTTATTCGAAATATAAATCCTTTGTAACATAATACCGTGACTTTTGATCAATTTATTGCAGCTTAACTGAATAAAAGTATTCATTTATTTCTTTTTTGAACTCTTACTTATAACCCAAACTTGTGAAAGGTGGTGTATGATGTGGTTTTCCAAAACAATATTAGGCAGCGCAGCATAAGGAATAAATAATTGAGAGAGAGAGAGAGAAAAAAAAAGAGTTATTTGAATTTGCAGTAATATTTCACTGTTACTGTGTTTTGGGTTAAATAAATGCAGCCTGAGCATAAGAGATGTCTTCCAAAAACATTAAGAAACAACAAACATTAAGTGCAAAGTCCAAGCTTTATAATAAATAAATGTTAATATTATAATAATAATAATAATTATTATTAATAATTATAATAATTATAATTGTTGTTGTTGCTTTTTGCATTTTACATTTTACATTCACTATTTATTTATTAACTTTTTAAAATTAAACTCAGTAAAGTACGTTTGTGGGCCCCTCTCGACACATAGCCCTGTAAGTACCTCCTAAGCAGGTCAATAGACGTACCACCCTGCGTTTCTCTTTTTAAATCACATATCATATCCAGTAAGAGCAGATTTATGTATCATGTTATGCTGAAAGGGGCAGTCTGTTAAAAATTAGTTTTTTGTTTGGGAATCACTCACTCTTACTGAGGAGAAATTGAATCTATCTATCATCTCTCGAGGGGCCCTTTGGTGCCGAGTGTGGGAGGGTATTGTGAGTGTGTGTGTGGTAAAGGCTTTATTGTGTCTTTTTCTTCTGGATCAGGTCCATTACCCGCGGTGACAGAAACCCTGACAGCAGCAGAAGATCTGCAGACAGCCTCTCAGGTGACAGGGCAGGTAGGTGATCCTCGCCCAGCAAAACTGTTCGTTATATCACTTTCCCCCAAGTCATTAATCTCAACAGCATCATCTCCATTGTGAACGCTGTCAGATGGACAGTTAAAACCACTTACATCGTTCTCCAGGGAGGATTGTCCCCAGCGTGACTTGACTATTTGTCTCCATGCCAGTCAAGCTAGAGGGGATGCTTACCTAGCCAAACAATGAATAAGAGCTTATCATGTGAAAAAGGTTCAGTACATTGTGTTTGATTAAAAAGCTGTTAAATAGGTGCAGGGTTTGGATGAATACAGTCTTGGCTCTTTACCTGGTGAGGAAGCACGCAACACTTGCGTCCTTCTCGCAGTATCGTGTTGTTAATGGAAGAGTGTTCGTTTACATTCGAGAGAGAGGTCAGTGAGGACACCTGTGTTGTAGAAATCCCCCATTCCATCAAATCTGTCAGCAACAGCCACCAGAGACCAGAACAGTCTTCCAACATGGAACACAATAACAGGAGTCTGGAGCTGTTCACACAGAACGTGTTCATGTGTTCAAAGACAGCTGAACAGAAAGCAAAGGTCGAGTCTGTCTATCTGGCTGATCTATCTATCTATTTATCTATTTTTGTCTGTTTGTTTTTCTATCTAGTTTTATATAGGTCTTTCTGTTTGTTGTTCTGTGTATCTGTCTGTAATTCTACCTTTCATTCTACCATACATTCTACTCCAGGGCTTTTCTGATGATAAGCCAACAACTTTCTAGTTTAAATTAGTTTCTTTCTTCCAGATAATTTAATTCAATATTCTTACATTCACATTTGTATTGCAATTCTGCAATTCAAATTCAAATTCAAATTGGAATTAAAAAGGTATTCAATTTAGTTCAGATTTTCGCATAGATGTTGGTTTTTACAGTTTTTTTTTTTTTTGTTAGGACACATTTTCAATACTTAGAGTTTGGGTTATGGCTAGGGTTACTTACAGTTGTGAAGAGTTTGGAAAAAGTGACCAAATTGTTGAGAAATTGATCGAAAAACTTTTAAAAAGCACTCTACAACTGGACTGATGACTGTGTTCTTGTCATGTAGAAACATAGACATAGAAAAACAATACAAAACCATTCAGACCTATGTGAACAACCCATCTCCTTACATTCAGAGTTTCTATGAATTTCATGGGAATTTAACTTTATACAGGTTTCTGTCACTACAGCAACCCCAAGCTCCCTAAAACCTATCATGAAGTGGTTATTTTTCTATCAGCAGCAGAAAAGAGAGTGCAGCTATAATTACAGAGGAAAAGTGTTGGGAAAATCCTCTAGGAATCACTGGCTGAGTCTTGTGTGGTGCTTATGAGTTGAGAGCTCCAGACAGAGTGGCAACACCAGGCGTGTGAGGCTTCTTCATCGCCCAGTGGGGACACCCAAGGAGCTGTGACTACCCTGAGAAACCGTACCACAGAGTAAACAATGCTGTTCGAACACCGTATAGGGCCTCACGCACTTAGGTCTGCTTTCTCATTCACACAGAAACATGCTCTTTACTTTGGCATGCATTTTTAAGACCCGTCTCTCTTTCAGAAAGGGAAAAAAAAGAAAGCGAGAGACAGAGAAAGTGTGAAAGGAGGCCCCATCGTCAATAGATTAAACCGTGCCAGTGAGCTAAGAGCGAGACGGCTAATGTTTCCCACATGGAGGGGTGTGTGTGAAAGGATCAGATCACCTACTGCTGCTTTTTAAAGCTTAATGTGGTTGTTTTCTGGTTAATTGCTCATTTTGGGCTCTATTTGAAAGGCAAATGCGATTTGTCTTCCTAATAGCTTATTACTTTAACTGGTCCTCAGGGGTTCTCCCGTCTTGCCGCCCAGAATGGCACGGAAAACTAAATGTAATAGTTTTATGAGCTGTGTCACTTCTTGGGACAACAATAGTCATGGGCGCTCTATCTGTGTTGGTCTTCTCCTGGGGCCTGTTTCAGAAAAGAGGTTAAGTGAAAACTCTGAGTTTGTTAATCTTGAAATGAGGGAAACTGTAGGTTTTCTGTTTCAGAATGGGAGGTTTTCAAGTTTTCAAGTACAAATATACATTTTTTTTATAAAATAAAGATGGATTTTCTATATAGGAAAATTATATAAGATACTTAGTCTTGTTTCCAGTGGGGATCTAAATTAATAATAAAAATAATCTTATTGCAAATGGAAAACAAGATTATTCTGAATGTCTATTACTAAGTGCAAATATACTGTAGCTCCGCCCTCCATCATCACATAAGGTTAAATATAAGACACGTGAATAGTTGCTTCAGTGGTTTAGGCAGTAACGTTTTGAGCATGGAAATCTAGCTTGTAACATGATTAATCGGGTTAGAGTCCGGCTTTTGCCGAGCTCGTTCTTCTCACTTTTCCTATCACATATCACATAAGAATGTATTTTCAATAAAAATGAAAAAAAAAATGATCTAAAAGTGGAAGTAGTGTTATGATACAAATATTTATAAGTGTGATAAATATAATCATTTGCAATCTGTTATTATTGCATCGTGTTAATGTACAACAATACTGAGGTGCAAACAGGCCTATGTATCTGCCAGTGTATATAAATAGCATCTAATTATTATTTACACTTATCCTGTTGCAAAGAACTGCTATACTTTTGCATGGTAAATAGAATATATCATGATTTTCACTGTACATTTTTTCTGTAAATAGAATCTAGAGCTACTGGCACTAAGCCGACTGTAAATAGGATCTATCGCTAAGAAAGTATGTTAATTCCACTCAGTGTAAATAGCCATTTGCCAAATACCCTATTGGCAGATCATTTGTAAAATAAGAAAAATGCACTTAAATTATTATTATTAATATTATATATATATATATATAATATTTTTTTTATTTATTTATTTTTGCCCATGAGATACCATACAAATTATCAGCTATTAGTTTATTAATCTACCGTTCTGCCAGTTTTCACCTGTGATATTATAACAGTGATAAGAATTACATTTGTATTAAGTCTGAAGTATGCAGATAGCTTTTTGGGGGAAGCTGTTGACATGGTGAATCGTAATATCTGAGCTCCACTGATCATGGCTTTTCATAGTCATGCTACACGCGCTAAACTCAGAGTCAACCTACTCAGAGTTGACTGAACTTACACAATTCAGCAGTTCTGAACCCGAAAACTCAAGAGTTTCCCATCTCAGAGTAAGTCAACTCAGAGTTCAAGTTTTAACTCAGAGTTGTTTGAACTTTCTTATTGAAACGTCCCGCTGGTCTACTCTTGTTTTAGCCCCATAAATGATGATCAGGATGGACAGAGCTGCTTATGGGCTTCAGATTATATAGAGCCTCTTGGGAGACTTCAGTTTGCTTGTTGGCCTTTGAGCAGCCTGTATTTTTTACATCCATTCTACTGTTTTTTATTTATTTATTTATTTTTTATTATTCATAGTTTATTATTATCTGTTTATATTATGGGCTTTATTCTAACATATATAATTTATATTATTGTATATTATTATATTACATTATATTATTGTATTTTTAAACTACTTTATACAAAGAATTAAATATACCATGGAACTGAATTTTTCTTTCTGTTAAACAAAATAATACAACATTCACATATTAAACAGGCCAATTAATTCAAAGAAAAATATTTTATATTATTTTTTATAATTACATCCATGTCTGTATTACTGAAATATTTGTTTATGTAGGGCTAGAAAATGAGGATATGTGTTTTTTTCCCTATGGGCTTCACTTTTGTTGTGACAGCCTCCCACCTTGGCAAATGAGAATATTTCAGCTTCAACTTTTTCTATATTGGCCGCCTTCGTTATATAATAAGCCATCGCACATTAATGGGTCTCTCTCATGTGGTTTCCGGTCTTGATTGTCTTAGTTCGGGGGTGATATTAAGAAAACAGCCTTGAGGAGAGCTTGCTTTGACTGCGTGAGCTAAAATGGTAAATTTTGGACATGGCTGTGCATTGGCCGTCGTGATCTTTCTGATTAGCCCTGCTTATTTATAACGTGGAAAAGTTTAGCTGTTCTTGACAGATAATGTCTATTTTGTTCAATATTTCAGGAAGAAAAATCCACGTTTCAGGTTCTGGCTTTGTTGTTTCAGTCATCTACTACAGTCTGAATTTACCTCCATGTCTGATTATACCTCTAATATACAGTGAGGTCCAAAAGTCTGAATCCACATTGAAGATTCAAAATGTAATTTAAACCAGAAAATAATTAGAAAAAATATAAGAACATTTTGAAATAAAGAAACAAGGATGCCAGTCAATTGAAAATACATTGAAGTAAAAGGGGGAGAAATCAAATATTAAGAAGTAAAAAAATTCATGTACATTTTCATTCATTTCATCAAAAAAAAAAAGTATTTTCAACAGAGGTTATCAGACATTTGGATCTGACTGCACTAATTATGCACAATTATGTAAAAATGACAAGCAACTACAGACCTGATTAACATAGTCGACATGTGCAACAAAATATTTTGTCATCTAGAAGTTTTTCTTTTTTCTTTTTTGTATTAAACATACTGAGCATGAAATCTGTGGATTATTGAAGCAAATTGCTCAAACAAATCTGATTCTCACAAAGCATTTCAAGAAGCTTGTTATGTGCTCTGGTGTTTTTGGCCTCTGTCTCGTGCATTACTACTTACTATTCAGTCTTAAGCAAAAAAGTCTGTTGGTTAGTTATCAATTGCTCACAAATGCACTTTTTGTATTCCTTGATATCATTCAGTACTTGGAGTACATTCCTTAAACATTTACTTTAACTCTTAACAGGAAATTATTAATTTAAATTTTGTAAGTATGGAGATGCTAATGTCATCTGTTTTTGTAGTGATGTATATTATATAAATCTGCTCTTACATCAGGAAGAATCATAGATTACTTTTATTTTTACTGACATTTTAATTTTATTGACAGGTTTGATTCCCTTAAGTAAATTTGGACAAATAGAACACAATAGTATTATTGCTCTTTAAATGAACAGCTTGAGTGGGGGTCCCTTAGTCCTTATAGTGACCCTGCAGCTCCCCTTGAATTCAAATACTGAATGTATTCAGGCAATTTATAAGATATATGCCAGATGAGGTGACAGACTCTCCCATATATTCCGTCGAGCCATCTGGTTCATGTTTTTCACTCGTTACAAAGTTCTGAAATGCTGTCCAGCTAACATAATATAGCGATATCATTTAAAAATGATTCAGTGAACCTCTAGAACAAAGATATATGTCAGGCAAGATGCAGAAAAACACACTCCAAAATGTCACACACCTGCCTGAAGCAGATATACAATGCTCACGGGCTAGATGGATGTTTTTCAATGTGATTCACATGTTTTACTTACTTAACAAATCATAAAAAAATATATTTTTTAAACTGGTTGAATGAAGTCTTTTAGATAGGTTGAGTGTGGTTTATGTGAGCTTTGCGGGTTCATGTTGTTTTCTTCATGTATAATCCAGGTGCACACAGTATGTCATGCTAGGGCTCTGTAGTTGCTCTGCTGGCTTCCAGCCAGGAGGAAGAGGAGATGGCTGATGAGGACGAAGAGTCTCTCCTGCCCTCAGTATGCTCAGGTTATGCTTTGACTTGCCATTGAAGCGGGTCAAGAAGAACACTGATAACGTCTGGATAAACGTTACCTTTCTGGTCATAACCCTCCAGCGCAAGTGAGCCTTCCATTCCTTCTCAGTCTCTATGTGGAGATTAAGTAAATCTTAAACATCTAGTCAATTCCCTTTGAGGCTATCAACACCTGCCCTTGTTTTCCTCTTCCTAATTCCCCCAACCACCCCCTCCCTGGGAGTTGCCAACTTTGCCACTTTGTCGCTAGATTTAGCGACTTTTTTTTCCAAAATAGCGACTAGCGACAAATCTAGCGACTTTTTGGACAATCATTATTTAGTGTTCAGAGAGTGCAGAGAGGAGCAGTATTTCAGTTAAAAAAAAAAGATATTCTGTTGCTTCTAACTCTATTTTACAAGCAAGTATAGCCGACATCAGTCACAACCACTGACTTTATCGTATGTGTACTTGATTTCATTAGTGCAGATTAATGTTTGAGAGCTGGTTATGTAGTCTTAATGGACCGCGTTTCAGTCATTATAATATTCATTCCGTTGTCTGACAACAGAAACATTAAAATATAGTAATAAAAACAGTTTTATTGAGAATTAAATGGCTAAATTAAATTGCAATATGTGAGCATAGGGAGGCAATACAATACAACGCACTTACTTCATAAATATGCTAATTAGCGTATGCCATCATCTAGTTAATGTTCTCATTATTTATTTTTATGAATTAAAATGTTTCAAAACACCCCCCCCCCCCCCCCCTCTGTTTTTTTCACAAATCGCTCCCTGGTAAGCAGTGTAGTGTAAGTGAGGAATGTGATATAAATGAGCAGTGTAATATAAGTGAGTTGTGTAAACAGTGATTTATGTGACTTCAATTTTTTCTTATTAAACTGAAATCAAAGTAAAAAATGTTTTGGGAAAAACCACATCCTGGCGTCAGTCTTCATTTGCTGCTGAATTGTGTTAACACACATATAGAAACATAAGAAGAACAAGAGATTGATTCCTAATGTCAGTTTATTTTTAATTAATACTATAGTAGTTCAGTTCCCTTTACATCTTTAACTAGCCATTAAGTTATCAATTGAATGGGTGACCTATCCTCCGCCACTGTATATATATTTATATACAAACCCGATTCCAAAAAAGTTGGGACACTGTACAAATTGTGAATAAAATCAGAATGCAATGATGTGGAAGTTTCCAATTTCAATATTTTATTCAGAATACAACATAGATGACATATCAAATGTTTAAACTGAGAAAATTTATAATTTTAAGGGAAAAATCAGTTGATTTTAAATTTCATGGCATCAATACGTCTCAAAAAAGTTGGGACAAGACCACTGTGTGGCATCTCCTCTTCTTTTTATAACAGTCTGCAAACGTCTTGAGACTGAGGAGACAAGTTGCTCAAGTTTAGGAATAGGAATTTTGTCCCATTCTAGTCTAATACAGGCTTCTAGTTGCTCAACTGTCTTAGGTCTTCTTTGTCGCATCTTCCTCTTTATGATACGCCAAATGTTTTCTATGGGTGAAAGATTTGGACTGCAGGCTGGCCATTTCAGTACCCGGATCCTTCTTCTATGCAGCCATGATGTTGTAATTGATGCAGTATGTGGTCTGGCATTGTCATGTTGGAAAATGCAAGGTCTTCCCTGAAAGAAACAACGTCTGGATGGGGAGCATATGTTGTTCTAGAACTTGGATATACCTTTCAGCATTGATGGTGCCTTTCCAGATGTGTAAGCTGCCCATGCCACACGCACTCATGGCACGGTGGCTTGTGTTCACCGACAATGTTTTCTGGAAGTATTCCCGAGCCCATATTGTGATTTCCATTACAGTAGCATTCCTGTATGTGAGGCAGTGCCGTCCCAACTTGTACAGTGTCCCAACTTTTTTGGAATCGGGTTTGTGTATATATATATATATATATATATATATATGTATATGTATATGTATATTAGGGGTGGAACGGTACACAGATGTCACGGTTCAGTGTGTACCTCGGTTCCGGGGTCACAGTTTGATTCGATTTTGGTACAACAGAAAAAAAAAGAAAAAAAACTTATTTTATGTTACATTATTTTTATGTTACATCGCAAATATGGAAATATTTTGAAATATTTCGATTTGTGCCGAATGAGAGAGGTAGTATATACGAGCACAAAGCTCCATCTCAAAAACAGTTAAGTGCACAAGCCTTTAAAGTATACTCCTTTGTCAGTATGTGAGAGACGCATTCAGAGTCAGCACATGGTCACTGTCTTGTGGGCTTTTTTTTTCAAGTGCGCATCTCATGGTATTTGCTGTTTTTCTGCTGGCCGCCGGTAATCAAAAAGCGCAGCATTCTGGATTATATATATATATATAAACTAATAAAATAACACAAATTAAACTATAATTAAAATGGAAACAAAAAAATATTAAAACATCGAAAAGTTGCTACTAAGAAGCATTAAATCAGTAATTTCCTTTATCAGATTTTAAACTCAAAGAAAGAGAACTTATAAACCAGAAAGAGAACTTATGAAAAGAAAGATAACTTATAAACCAGACAATTTTATGGCCATTGTATCTCTCACATCAAGCAAACAAAAAATGGAAGAGGCTTTCAACTGGTTTTAACAGCCCAGCCCAGAAGGACTGATGGAATGTGGTTGGTGGTGTTTGCTTCCTTGTGCCGGTGTGGGCCACTGCTCTTTATTGTGACTCTCTACCTTTGTGACAGGTCGGTGTGGGCATAACACAAGCCTCAGCACTCTGTGTACATGCTAAACATCACTGTGGCTTGAGCCTGCGGCTTCCAACACGGCTATATAGGGCCAGCACACGCAGATGCGACAGCAGGCATTGAGCCAAGGCAATGTTGTCCCTGTACAGTAAATAGACACAGGCCAGTCGCAATGGCAAATGTTAATCCTTGACTTTCCTTTGTGGTTTTTGAACCTGCTTCCAATGATCTGGACTTTTCTGAACAATTATAATTATGTTTGATGTGTGTAAGAGAAACTCTGCAGCTTTAATAGCCTGATTATTAGACTTTGAGAGGGAAGTGTTCTGATTTTCCTGTGAGGATTGAGGTGAATAGTGGATCGGTCACCAGTGGCTCGGCCTAGTGTTCTGAATATGGGTACACAAGCACAGTGTGAGTACTTAAAATGCAAACAGTTGCTGAGTGGTCTCATGCAGTATTTATTCTCAATCTGAATTTAATTTCTGAAGCAATTGAAACCATGCTTGTGAGTGGACAGAAGCCCCTTTAAAAGTGGTTGCAAGCTTTGGTGGACCAGTCGGTTTGCTTTTAATCCACAATTTCTCAGTGCAAACGTAAAACAGCTGTTTTGTTTGGCCGTTAAACAGCTTTTCTCTGATTTGCTCACAGGAACCTGATTTGTTGAAACTAGTTTGACTCATTCTCTTCAAAGTCAAATGCACACATCACAATCAATAAAGACAAATGTCACTTTAAACCGAAGTCGTGCTGAAGAAAACAGCATTGCATTTCCCAAGTATTGCTTCAGTTTGCAAATATCTAAGATCTATTATGGGTTTGTATAGTCAATGACGGAACTAAGTGGAACCAATAAACCTCAAGAGAACAGATTGAGTCAGTAAGACAGAATCAGAAATGAATCATCCTCGAATATTAACACTGACATGGATCTCTTAACAGCAGCCTCATCGTTTATGAAATTGTTTCTGTTAACTGTCATTCATATTTATTTGTTGTTACTGTAAATGTAGATGCTTGTCTATAGAGAAATATCAAAACATTTGTGAGGGAAGAGTTTTCTTCCCTGATAAATGTCGCTTTGAGGGCTGTGTGTCAAAAGGGTTTGGAGAATAGAGTTAAAATGAGTGTGTATGCTTGTCCTTTGTTTGTATGTATGGAAATGACCTGACTTTGCTCTGTTTAAATTAATAGTGCATTATGGGCCAGGAAGCCAGAATCACAGATATGGTTTTGTTTATATGTATGTATCTTAGGTTATTGGGGTACAACAGTATATTCTTCCATTGTTGTTTACAACCCAAATTCCGGAAAAGTTGGGACGTTTTTAAAATTTTAATAAAATGAAAACTAAAAGACTTTCAAATCACATGAGCCAATATTTTATTCACAATAGAACATAGATAACATAGCAAATGTTTAAACTGAGAAAGTTTAAAATTTTATGCACAAAATGAGCTCATTTCAATTTTGATTTCTGCTACAGGTCTCAAAATAGTTGGGACGGGGCATGTTTACCATGGTGTAGCATCTCCTTTTCTTTTCAAAACAGTTTGAAGACGTCTGGGCATTGAGGCTATGAGTTGCTGGAGTTTTGCTGTTGGAATTTGGTCCCATTCTTGCCTTATATAGATTTCCAGCTGCTGAAGAGTTCGTGGTCGTCTTTGACGTATTTTTCGTTTAATGATGCGCCAAATGTTCTCTATAGGTGAAAGGTCTGGACTGCAGGCAGGCCAGGTTAGCACCCGGACTCTTCTACGACGAAGCCATGCTGTTGTTATAGCTGCAGTATGTGGTTTTGCATTGTCCTGCTGAAATAAACAAGGCCTTCCCTGAAATAGACGTTGTTTGGAGGGAAGCATATGTTGCTCTAAAACCTTTATATACCTTTCAGCATTCACAGAGCCTTCCAAAACATGCAAACTGCCCATACCGTATGCACTTATGCACCCCCATACCATCAGAGATGCTGGCTTTTGAACTGAACGCTGATAACATGCTGGAAGGTCTCCCTCCTCTTTAGCCCGGAGGACACGGCGTCCGTGATTTCCAACAAGAATGTCAAATTTGGACTCGTCTGACCATAAAACACTATTCCACTTTGAAATAGTCCATTTTAAATGAGCCTTGGCCCACAGGACATGACGGCACGACGGCTTCCTTTTTGCATGATAGAGCTTTAGTTGGCATCTGCTGATGGCACGGCGGATTGTGTTTACCGACAGTGGTTTCTGAAAGTATTCCTGGGCCCATTTAGTAATGTCATTGACACAATCATGCCGATGAGTGATGCAGTGTCGTTTGAGAGCCCGAAGACCACGGGCATCCAATAAAGGTCTCCGGCCTTGTCCCTTACGCACAGAGATTTCTCCAGTTTCTCTGAATCTTTTGATGATGTTATGCACTGTAGATGATGAGATTTGCAAAGCCTTTGCAATTTGACGTTGAGGAACATTGTTTTTAAAGTTTTCCACAATTTTTTTTACGCAGTCTTTCACAGATTGGAGAGCCTCTGCCCATCTTTACTTCTGAGAGACTCTGCTTCTCTAAGACAAAGCTTTTATAGCTAATCATGTTACAGACCTGATATCAATTAACTTAATTAATCACTAGATGTTCTCCCAGCTGAATCTTTTCAAAACTGCTTGCTTTTTTAGCCATTTGTTGCCCCCGTGCCAACTTTTTTGAGACCTGTAGCAGGCATTAAATTTTAAATGAGCTAATTAAGTGGATAAAAGTGTAAAATTTCTCAGTTTAAACATTTGCTACGTTATCTATGTTCTATTGTGAATAAAATATTGGCTCATGTGATTTTGAAATTCCTTTAGTTTTCATTTTATTAAAATTTAAAAAACGTCCCAACTTTTCCGGAATTCGGGTTGTATCTTGTTAGTGTGTTGGGAGACAAATGCTTGTGTGTGAGTGTGTGTGTGTGTGTGTGTGTGTGTGTGTGTGTCTGTCTGTCTGTCTGCAGACTGTCATTTATTTGTGTGTGTGTATATATATATATATATATATATGAGAGTACCCCGTCAAGCGAGGTTGAACCAACTGGCTTCACGGTGTATCGAATGGATCGTGACTCGGATATCACGGCTAAGTCGCGTGGCGGTGGAGTTTGCTTTCTCATTAGGGACAGCTGGTGCAAACAAGTGGTGGTAAGAGAATCTCTCTGTACTCCTGATATCGAACTAATGAGTGTATCACTCAGACCATTCTATCTTCCTCGCGAGTTCCCACAGCTGTTTTTTACTGTCGTCTATATACATCCGCTGGCAAATTCAACTAAAGTCTCCGATGTGTTATATCAACTTTCACAAAGACTTGATACTCTGTCTCCAGATGCTCCCAAATTTATCTTAGGAGATTTTAATAACTGTTCCTTAAAAAACTGTTTGAGAACTTATTACCAGTATGTGAACTGTTGCACCAGGAAAAATAAGACACTGGATAAGTGTTATGGCAACGTTAAAGATGCCTTTTCTGCCTCGACGTTACCTCCCTTGGGTAAATCCGATCACAGCGTTGTTAATCTTCGACCAAAGTATCAAAGACTTCTTGAAAGAGAAAAGCCTCAGATTAAGACTGTAAAGATTTGGAATGAAGAGAGTATTATGTGCCTTCAAGGATGTTTTGATTGTACTTTGTGGGACACATTTGAATCACCTGATCTGGACACTCACACAAATGTGGTATCTGATTACATAAATTTTTGTGTGGAGTCCGTTCTACCCACGAAAACGTATAAATTATTTCCAAATAAACACCATGGGTATCAAAGGAACTTAAACAACTGATAAATAAGAAGAAGGTAGCATATTATAATAATGATGTTTTAGCTAAAAGGGACATTCAAAGGGAAATTAAAAGACAAATTAAGGTAGATAAGGCCCTATATAAACAAAAAATTGAGGCTAAAATGTCACAAGGAAATTCAAAACAGGCATGGCAAGGTGTTAGGATGATGATCAGTGTACCACATAAAAGTCAAGGAAAACATAATGCAAATACGACGATCACAGATGGCAAAAGTGGGGAACTGGAGCTAGCAAATAGGTTAAATAATTTTTTTTCACGTTTTGAAGGAAATAGTGAGAACACTAACAGTGATAAGGAAACTTTATTTACATTTTCATCAACTAATAACTTTATCATCAAAGAGGCCGATGTAAAGAAAATGTTTAAGAGTTGTAATATACATAAGAGTCCCGGGCCTGACAGCATCTGTGGACGAGTATTAAAAAACTGTGCTGAGCAACTATCCACGGTTTTTACTTCACTTTTCCAAGGATCTTTAGATCGATGCATAGTACCAACTATCTGGAAAACTTCAACTATCATACCCTTTCCTAAAATCAATAAACCACTAGAGCTCAGTGATTATCGACCAATTGCACTGACCTCTTTGGTGTTTAAAAGCTTTGAAAGGCTTGTTAAAAGGTATGTAGTGTCAAAAACCCAGCATCTACTGGACCCTTTACAATTCGCCTATCAGTCTAACAAGGGAGTAGATGATGCAATTTTAACATTGTTGCATATTGTTAATTCGCATCTTGAAGATTCCAAAAACCATGTGAGAATCCTATTTGCTGATTTTTCATCGGCCTTTAACACTATATTGCCAATGGTGTTGGTCGAAAGATTAAACACAGAGTTTAACCTGGATGGGGGATTGGTTATGTGGTTGTGGGATTTTTTAAGGAATAGAGTACAAAGAGTGAGAGTGGGTGGATCAATGTCAGAGAAACAAATTACTAATGTCGGATCCCCACAAGGCTGTGTCCTATCACCTATATTGTTTATATTGTACACAAATCACTGTATAAGTGCACACCCAGGCAGATTTTTTTATCAAATTTGCAGATGATACTGCATTAGTCAGTTTCCTAAAGGGGGACGAGGACAGTCATGGACCTGTTTTAAATGAATTTATTTCTTGGTGTGACATGTCAAATCTTAAGTTAAACATTTTTAAAACAAAGGAGATGTGTATTGACTTTAGGAAGGAGTCTTCAGTGAGTGTAACCACTATCAAAGGAGAACCAATACAAAGTGTTGATGAGTACAAATATCTTGGGGTCATCTTTGATCATAAGCTGAGGTGGGATAAATGGACAGAGGCTGTGAACAAAAAAGGACAGCAAAGACTCTACTTCCTTAGGAAGATGTTGTCATTTAATGTAAACATCTCAATTCTTAGACTTTTTTATAATTCGTTTATTGAAAGTGTTTTTACATTCTGTATCACTTGCTGGTTTGGAAATGCCACAGTGAAACAAAAGAGCTCAATTAGGAAAGTTTTAAGCACGGCGAGCAAACTAATTGGTATCCCTTTGAGAGGTCTAGAACAAATTTATCTTAACAGATGCCACAGTAAAGCAACAAAAATCACAGCAGACAGTAGGCACCCTCTGTTTGATGAATTTGAGAGATTACCTTCTGGGCGAAGGTACAGGATGCCAGCAATGTTTAAAAATAGGGGGAAAAACTCCTTTCTGCCACAGGCAGTTAAACTGTTGAACAAGGGTAATGCTGCGTACTGAGCGGGTCTCAGTGATGATTTGTATATTTTATTGGTTTTATTCTCTTCTTGTATCATGTGACGTGTATTGTCGGTGCTGTATGTGAGCATGTGAAACGCAAGCAACAAAAATTTCCCTAAGGGGATAATAAAGTACAATCAATCAATCAATGTTCAGTCAATTGTGATACAACTGTGATGTCTTTTTTATGTAGATTTGTCGGCCACCATTACTAGTGAACAATTAATAGTTTAGCTGTTTCTTCCTGGTTTAGATGATGATATTTATAAATACTTTTCAGCACTTGTGCAATGGAAATTGGCAGTAGTACAAATGTATCAACAAGTGTAAACAGCTTGAGAAAAGGCAGTCCAAGGTCACTTGTTGGACAGTGTTCCTAGTCATTTCATTTATTAAAGGCAATAAGATATTTTTTTACAAAATAAAAACATTATACACAATACTTACTGCATTCAATACTGACATGACTTTCAGTCACAACTGCAATGAGTAGAAATATTGATAGGGGTTATTCAGTAACCTCTTCACAAGTCTACACCCATAATGTGTACAATAGGCGGGCGTACACGGTGCGACTTCGGATGGTCGGAAGATCGTATGTCCATGCACACGGCACGAGTGAGTTTATCTGAAAATCGTACGGACGAGATGATATACGACACGATTTTACAACCTGCGAATTCCAGAAGCAATCGCACGAAGTTGATAGACGCGTTCGACTTGAAGCACCGCTGCACGCACAGAAGGACCACTGTATGCGTTAAAGTACTGCGAGAGCGATGAGAGAGCACACATATTCAATGCATTCGAATCGCTCTCGCTGTACTTTGATGTCATACAGGTGATCAATCTGTGCAGCGCTGCTTCAAGTCGAACGCGCCTAATATAACTGCTCTCCCTCTCTCATAACTGCATATAAAATATTGATACGAGCCGTGACTGTTTCCTACACGTACAGGTTATTTTTCAGCAATAGGAAACCGGGATGTTTGGTCACCCTGTATGTGTGTGTTCTTGTATATGGTTTATAAATATCTGAAATAGGTATTACAATTTAAACATGGTTTGTGAGGACAATTCCTGTGCCCTCGTAAACCAAATGACTTTAAAAAATACTATACGGTGTTTAAAAGAAATTTTAAACATGCATTTTCCGTGATGGATAGAGGTAGTGTATGGGGATATACAGTATAGAATACCTTTACGTCTATGGAGAGTCCCTGTAAACTACATATCCGTGTGAGAGAGAGAGAGAGAGAGAGAGAGAGAACTAAAAAGGCATTGGAACACGTAGAAACATCATACAGCGCTCGCTGTTCCTGTCAGAGTTCAGCAAGTTTATCGTCCTGGTCAATAGTCCACATTCGCCGTGGCGCTGCCATCTTCGTCTTTCTTCTTCTGTGGTTTTCCTAGTTCATGATTGGTCAACTTCAGATAAATCAACAAATCGGCTCGTTCAACCGCACACAGGTCATGAATTCAAACCGATAGCTCACAAACTTTTTAGACATGTTTAAAAATGATCGGGAGGTCGGGAAGTGCTCGTAAGCCACTCTGCTCGGCTCGTAATTCATCGCAAATGATACGAGCCACGACCATACGAGCATACGCGATTTCCACACGATTGAAAAAAATCGCATGCGAACTCGTACAACAGCAAAAATCGCACCGTGTACGCCCGCCTTAAGAGCTCTAGATGACTGTTTAAAACGTTAGTGAAACAAAAAAATAATCAAGATGTATGATGCTGCTTATGAATGCGAGATGATCTTACAAGGTTTTGACTTAATGCTGTTGTTTAGTAGTGAACGTATTGCTTTATGTAATGCTTTACCAAAGCTTATATCGTTTGCAGTAGGTAGCAGCTTGCTAGCCTAGCATACGTTTTATACAAAAGTTTTTATTTTCTCTGAAATTGTTCTTCACTCTTTCTTTAGCCAGTTGGCATGTTAAGGCTTTGAACACCCATCATTCACAAAGTACACTCTTCATTCTAATTTATTAAATATTTTTTGCTATTTTAATGATGATAAAAGTCAAAATTGAGTATTACAGTTTTGTTCACCATGTCTTACTTTACCAAAAAACAAAAAACAGTCAACAACAAGAGAATGTTTAATAGCACATCACACACAGTTGTCAGTAGCTAGGCTAACCAGTTAGCCTGCTAGCTTAGCTAAATGTTTTTAAGCTGTTTGTACACTCTGAACTGGTTACAATTGAAATTCAATTACTAATGTTGGCGTTAATATGTGGAGGTTAAGAAAAATAAGAATATTCATCTGTAATTCTTTTAGTTGTGTGTCTGTGGTGATATAATTGGGGTTAAGCATCCTGCTGTTACATTTAGCATTTCGAATCCCACAAACCAGTTGGATTTTACTGATTGTTACTTCAAAACCCCGTAATCACTACTGAACATCTAGCGCAGTGTTCACAAATAAAAGTTCAGTCCTTGTCGCCATACATTCTTTCAACCTAAAGAACTGTGGTTTTCAGTGTTTTTCTAATTTCTCTTAAAAAACAATTAGCTCTCATTATAACAGATAGGGTACAATGTTATAACCATAAGTAGTAGATAAAAAAGGAGTCAAATTCAAAGCTAATGTGACTCTCTGTTTCTTGTGTGTGAATGTGCATATGTGTGTGTTATAGCGTCACCCTGTCTGGGCATTGGATGTGAAGCCGATCAGAGGCACGAGTCCCCAGATGCCCAGACGTGCTCTGCAACTCCAGGACTCGCTTTTCTCCAAAGAACTGGAGAACATGGGCAAACATCTTGCTGGTAGGTTTTTAACACACAGGCACCCACATGCATATAAAACAGACCACCTTTCCATTACATCCTGACACTGTCAAAGGCCACACATGTCAAAGTCTGCCTGCGTATACAGGGATGAAGGTGTCTGATTGGCTAATTAAAAGCGGACTCACGTAATGAAATTTGTTGTGAAAAATGGTGACCATCTTTGATTCAGTTAATAATTCCACCACCACACTAGCTTGTTAGCGTCACTGTGAAGTGACAAATCTCTGTCTGTAGATGATCAAACTCAGCTGGTGGTTTGATCTCACAAACCTTTGTTAGATGTTGTGTGTGTGTTGCTCGTTCGTTTGGTAACTGCTTGAAAGCATTGGACAAAACCAACGGCACAAACAGCACCAAGGTCTCCAACATGTGTCGCACAGTTGTTTGTTTACGCATGTACTGCTTTTTATTTCAGTTCGCTGTTGTACACCAAATACATTTGAAACATATTAAGTATTTAAGATGGGCACTCTTACTATTCATCAGAGCAACAGCTGTGTGTCTTGATGTTTTTGATGTTTCACCTAGAACTCAATGTGATTAATGTATCTCTCTCTTACTCACTATCTCTCTCTCTCTCTCTCTCTCTCTCTCTCTCTCTATATATATATATATATATATATATATATATATTGTTCACAATATAGTTATTTTAATATAGTTAATAATTCTTGTTACCAGTGCTAAAATCACAAAAAAGCTAATAATAGCCTAAATAAAATAAATAAATAAAATAATGCTCACTGAAGACAAATAAACAATTAGCAATTAAATAAATTTATCCTGTCAGGACCACTATCATCAATTATGATTGACAATTAGCATACAGTTTGGATTGGTATTATGTTTCTGTTGTGGGCAAGAACTCCTTGTGCAGGAAAGAGCAGTGATAACCCCCCTAGGGTAAACAGAACAGAACCAACAAAAAAATGGGGGGGGGGGGGGGGGGTCCGAAAACCAGCCAGTATCGGGTGTGACCACCATTTGCCTCATGCAATGCAACACAACTCCTTCGCATAGAGTTGATCAGGTTGTTGATTGTGGCCTGTGGAATGTTGGTCCACTCCTCTTCAATGGCTGTGCAAAGTTGCTGGATGTTGGAAGGAACTAGAACACGCTGTTATATACGCCAATCCAGAGCATCCCAAACATGCTCAATGTCCGGTGAGTATGCTGGCCATGCAAGACCTGGGATGTATTCAGCTTCCATTAATTGTGTACACATCCTTGCAACTTGGAGCCGTGCATTATCATGCTGCAACATGTGGTGATGGCCTTAGATGAATGGCACAACAATGGGCCTCAGGATCTAGTCACGGTATCTCTGTGCATTCAAAATGCCATCAATAAAATGCACCTGTGTTCATTGTCAATAACATACGCCTGCCCGTAGCATAACCCCACCACCACCATGGGTCACTCGATCCACAGCATTGACAATAGCAAACCGCTCACCCACACGACGCCATACACGCTGTCTGCCATCTGCCGTGTACAGTGAAAACTGGGATTCATCCATGAAGAGAACACTTCTCCAAGTTGCCATACACCATTGAATGTGAGCATTTGCCCACTCAAGTCGGTTACGACTACAAAATGCAGTCAGATCGAGACCCCACTGAGGACAACGAGCATGCAGATGAGCTTCCCTGAGACAATTTCTGACAGTTTGTGCAGAAATTCTTTGGTTATGCAAACCGATTGTTTGAGGCAGCTGTCTGGGTGGCTGGTCTCAGATGATCTTGGAGGTGAAGATGCTGGATGTGGAGGTCCTGGGCTGGTGTGGTTACACGTGGTCTGCGGTTGTGAGGCTGGTTGGATGTACAGCAGTGCCAATTTCTCTGAAAGACCTTTGAAGACAGCTTATGGTAGACAAATGAATATTCAATTCATGGGCAACAGCTCTGGTGGACATTCCTGCAGTCAACATGACAATCGCACGCTGCCTCAAAACATGCGACATCTGTGGCATTGTGCTGTGTGATAAAATTGCACATTTTAGAGTGGCCTTTTATTGTGGCCAGCCTAAGGCACACCTGTGCAATAATCATGCTGTCTAATCATCATCTTGATATGCCACACCTGTGAGGTGGATGTATTATCTCGGCAAAGGAGAAGTGCTCACTAACACAGACTTTTTGTGAACAATATTTGAGAGAAATAGGCCTTTTGTGTGCATAGGAAAAGTCTTAGATCTCTGAGTTCAGCTCATGAAAACTGAGGGGCAAAAACAGAAGTGTTGCATTTATAATTGTGTTCAGTGTATAAATTGGATTTTGGAATTGGAATGAAATTATTCTCACATTTCTCGCTACAAACAATAAACAGCTACATGAATGTGTATGTGGGAAGTGTTTAAATATTTGTATCAAGTGTGCTTGTTATTCCATGACTCAGTCAATGGGAAGCTTATTCCAACATCATTTTGGATGAAAAGTCGCCCCTGTTCTCAGATGGCATTGATTTAAGCCATTTGACTGTTGAGTTATATCTGAACAGAGTCATCCCCATAGGACCAGGCATTAGGCCCATTCAACAGCCTAATTTACCCCTTTCATGCTTTTATTAGCTGTTAATGTTCTCAGTGTTGAAAGCCAGGCTTCTTCTTTTATCTCATTATTACCTCAATTATGTGGTCAACTAAATCCTCAAGACTCCTTTTAATTTACGATCAAGCTGTGTTGTTTTGTTTTAGGAATTTAAGAGTTTGACTTATGCCCAAAGGACAAAATTGTTGGATGTTTTTTTTAATGGCAGAGAAAAGCTTTCTGCCACTTTTGAATAAATAAAGCATTACTTTCAGCTAGCTGGAATTCCTCAGATCTCTCACTCTCTCTCTTCCTTTGTGAGATGAATGTTTTGAATGTGCATAAATGTATGGAGACAAATGTAAGGCACAAATCAGGCAACCATCTTCACTTAATTTACACACTAATTTTGAACCCCTACATATATCTGACCATTTATTTAGAACATTTAAGCAATGTTCTTCGGACCAAACTCAGGGCAGCAGACAGAAAATGGTCCAAAATAAAAGATCAGTCTTGAGTATGTACAGGAGCTTCTCAATAAATTATAATGTCGTGGAAAAGTTCATTTATTTCAGTCATTCAACTCAAATTTTGAAACTCGTGTTTTAAATAAATTCAGTGCACACAGACTGAAGTATTTGAAGTCTTTGGTTCTTTTAATTGTGATTATTTTGGCTCACATTTAACAAAAACCCACTAATTGCGCTATAAGATAATCATCTACGCAAAATCAGGCTTGAGATGCACGTAAATGTAAATCTCTAAATCACCTCCGTATACAAAGAAAGATTCAAGTTAATCTCGGCTACTTTTCGTTTTTGAAAGAAGATGCACTGTGAGGAAAAAGCCTTGAATTGTGATGCTGACACAGTTTAATGCAGCATATCATCTCATTCTAATGAATTTATATTAGTGTTATTGTGACATAAACTTGTTCATATTCACTTGTTGAAATTTTCCCAAACTATAATGCCAGACTAAAATATGTAGAGTGCAACATTTTAAAATATGATAAATATAAATTGAAATTTTACCTTTCATTGCATTTAAATGTTGTAGGACTCATCTGCATTACATTCTCCAGTAATTTATTATAGGGAATACTAACGCTTAAAACATGATTTTTATGTCATAATTTTTAACACTGCATTTGTAACCTTAGTAATGTAATTTTATTGACATAAGTATCTGTAATCAAATTACATCAATTTAAAATGTAACTTATTACTTTTTACTACCAGGAAAAGAAATTAGATTACAGAAATCCTCAACTCTGGTAATGGCAGCACTTTAAATACATCTACTTTGTGATCAACAAACATGGGCTGCCTGATAAATGCATAAACGTGCATCTCATCAGTAAAGCCGATTCAGGGATTAATAGTACCGGTAAATCTCCATCAAATGCTTTCATATGGAGCGCCATTTAATACACAGAGCCGTAGATCACCGACAATCTACACAATATCGCGTTCTAGATTCAAGATTTTTATTCATCACATAAACGTTTTTATACAGTGAATATATAACCAGCAGTGAAATGTGAGCCAGGTCCATTCCATGGACAGTGCAATTATTAAACAATACAACACAGATGAAAATATACATAAATATAGGTATGAAAGAATGAAATAAAAGTAAACAATAAAAATATAATAATAAAATATAAAATAAAATGTATACTGTAGAGTTAAATATAGAATAGAAAATAAAATGTGCATGAAAGTATACTGTAGTCTTAAATAGTAAGATACACAGGAATGTACAAGAGGTGAATGTGCAAACAGGCTGTGACACTGTCAATATGTCAATATGAGGTAGAGAATGATGAATATCTCACTGATTATTACCATATTTTTCGGACTATAAGTCGCACCTGAGTATTAGTCGAATCAGTCCAAAAATATGTCATAATGAGGAAAAAAAACATATGTAAGTCGCACTGGACTATAAGTCGCATTTATTTAGAACCAAGAACCAAGAGAACATATTACCGTCTACAGCCGCGAGAGAGCGCTCTGTGTTTTCAGTGGTAGGCTACGGGAGAACTGAGCAAAATATAGAACGCTCTCTCGCGGCTGTAGACGGTAATGTTTTCTCTTGGTTCATTTCTCTCAGTTCATTTCTCTTGGTTCATGTCAAATTAATTTTGATATGTCACACCTGACTATAAGTCGCAGGACCAGCCAAACTATGGAAAAAAGTGTGACTTATAGTCCTGAAAATACGGTAAATGATTATTAAGTTGAGAAATGTAGAAGTTAAAAGGCTGAGTTTGAGTTTAGGAGCCTGATGCCCTGGGGAAGAAACTCCTCCTAAGTCTCTCAGTTTTTGCCATCAGGCAACGGAAGCGCTTACCAGATGGCAGCAAAGTGAAAAGAAAGTTACTAGGGTGGTTGGAGTCCTTGATGATTTTAACAGCTCTGCTTTTGCAGCATTTTGAGGTAGATGTCCTGTAGCGAGGGAAGAGCAGACCCTGAGATGCGCTTCGCTAAGTGCACAACTCTCTGCAGGGCTTTGAAGTCTTGACTGGAGCTGTTCCCATATCAACCGAGTCAATACACTTTCTATGGTCCCTAAATAGAAAGTTTTTAGGATTGCTGGTGAGACCCTGCATTTCCTCAACTGTTGCAGATGGTACAGTCTTTGTCTGGCTTTATTAACCTGTACTTGTTCGAGCCTTTGTTTGTATTCTGGTAGGAGGAAAATGGTGGCATGGTTCATTAGATGAATCACATTCGATTATGACCACAATATTGCGTACAGTAGCTTGTCAGTGTTAGTGTTTTTATCAATGCAACTTATATTTATGTTAATACAGCATTTGATGAATGTAACATCGCAAAGATGAATGAACTTTTGGAAGTTGAATGTTAGGGGAATGTAATTTTGGAATTTATGTGGTCTAATGTGATATTGTTTTTCATGCAATAGCAAACAAGATGACCCATTGAATTCATTTTTGGAGCGATGACTGATTGAATGTATTTTTAGTCCAGTGCCTGCATATAAGATTAGTACTGACCAAGTTCTTAGACACCCTGATGAAGGTCGATATACCTGTATGCAGTGAAATCAGAGACGCATTCCTTAAAAATTCAATCACAAGTGTTCAGAAAAGACTCCTTTGAGACATCTTAATACCATGTTTAAACAGCAATGTGTCTCTTCTGACCATATGTTTCAGTAGAAGTAATACTCATCTATTTTGTAGGACCAGGAATTTCAACATTCATAGTTCATCATCAAGTTAAAACCTTCTGTCCATGATGAATGATTGTTCAAGTATGTGTGGTGTTTACAGTGAACATAACTGTGGCTCCTATGTTCTCAGCCTCCAGCACTGACTCATTAGGACCCGTAAGCTCAATTGCATACTCTTATAAATATTATAAATATAAATGTGGGAAATTTTAAACACTGGTACACGAAACAAACAAAAAAACAAATCATTCATTTTGTTTTCATTGTCTTTATTTGGTATGGTTTGCCATCATCACAAATGATTTATGTCTATAATAATTTAAAAAAAAATCCTTTCTGTCACAGCTGAGAAGGAGCTTGGATAAGTTCCTGTATGCCTTCTAAATAAGGTTATGGTTGACTACAGACAAAACAATTATACATTCACAAATTTAACTGTATATACAACAATCTGGAATAGTTTTTTTTAAAGGGGAATAAGAGCTTTGTTAGGGAAAATGACATAGCATTGAGTATTTGCACTATAACATTATTAATCTGGACAACGTGCGTGTGTTTCATATTGAAAAGTATCATGAGGTTTCTTTGGAGAAAGGACTGTTTGCTTGCAAGTCAAGTAGTCAAGGTGTCTTAAACACATATCACAATTGAACATACTATTTATAATATGTCACATCTTGTTTCCTCTGAATCCTTATTTCCTCTCAGACTGAACACTGCTTGATCTTTCCAGATGTTCCATCTGAAAATGTACAACTGACTTTCATAAAAACACATATACAAAATATATATACAGTATATTTGATATACTGATATACAAATATACTGAAATAAAGCAGGCTATTTTAATCGCTCTTGCAATCGTACAAAGTAAACATGCCTTCCAATTTACACTTTACATCTGACAATAAATACTGCTGCCATGACTGTAAAAATACCTCGGCAAAACTTCAGGAAATTGTTTTGGTGGTTTGTTAATGGGAATCTATCAGTGGTGAGTCAATACTCCACGTCAATACACTGATGTGTTTTAAGGCTGTTAGTGTGTTGAATCAGAATACAAGCTGGAAAAATTAGTGTACAACAATTTTGGGGAATAACTAAAACATTTGTAAATTATTGTACACATACAGTAGATTCATAGCTGAGCAAACAAAAGTCTAACGTGCTTGGCTAAAATGTCAACACTTTCTCATATGAAGATTTTAAGTCATAATTAATTTGAATGAGTCAGTTTAAATGTTGCTATATATATAGCTATATATATGTATATTGGGGTATATTATATATACCAACATTGTATGGGTCCAAATTTTATGCCAAAAAAGGATATTAAGTAAAGATTATGTGCCATGAAGATATTTTGTAAATTTCTTACTGTAAATATATCAAAACTTAATTTTTGATTAGTAATATGCATTGCTAAGAATTCATTTGGACAACTTCAATGGTGATTTTCTCAGTATTTAGATTTTTTGGCGCCCTCAAAATCCAGATTTTCAGAATCTCGGCCAAATATTGTCAGATCCTAACAATGTCACAACCGGGGTTAGAACCCAGAATGTGTTGTTGGTAGCCCAATGCTCTAGCCACTACACCACAGAGCAGTATAGACCCAGGTTGCAGAGAAGAGGCAGGATTGAAGAAAAACAAACAGTCTTTACTTAGTGTCCTTCTTGAATAAACATAAATTAAAGCTTCCAACTAAGCAGGTCAAAGTTCTGAGTAAAAAGTCTCTCGAAGAAATCAAAACATAGAGCCAAAGGACCTGTCTGAACAAAAGAACTTCAAGACTGAGAAAAAAAAGATTCAAATAAATGCAGGTCTTATATATGCCCACACATACACACTAACAAGCCAGGCACAGGTGATATCATTGAGCTAATAATTAACAGGTAATCAGGAAAAAGTTGTGGAAGGTCTTGTGCTCTCGGTTTCCCTCTGCTGGACAGACCATGGTGTGACAGGGCCCCCCCCCCCCTTTATGGCCGGCTCCAGACGGCCCAGGACGGTCAGGATGTAGGTGATGGAATGTATTGATCAAGTCTGGGTCCAAGATGTGTCATGCTGGCACCCAGGTACGCTCCTCAGGCCCATATCCCTCCCAGTCGACCAGGTAGTGAAAACCACGGCCACGGCGTCTTGAGTCTAACAGTCTCCTCACTGTATACGTGAGGCCACCTTCTATAACACGAGGGGGGGGGGGGGGAGGGACAGGACCTGGGGGAGACAAAGGAGAGGTTACTACAGGTTTCAGTTGAGAAACATGGAAAGTAGGTCTTACTCTCATCGATCTTGGTAGAGCAAGCTGGTATGTAACAGGATTGACCCTTCTGGTGATCTTGAATGGGCAAACAAATCTTGGGGCAAGTTTTTTGGACTCAACTCTTAAAGGCAAATCCTTAGCTGAGAGCCAGACCCTTTGTCCAATTCTGAAGTATGGAGTCACCCTTCTTCTCCTGTCAGCATACTTCTTGTAGCGAGTTGAAGCACTTTTCAAGGCCAAGTGAGCCCTTTTCCATGTCTTTCTGCACCGTTCAACAAATTTTTTAGCACTAGGGACTCCAGCCTCTATTTCTTGACTGGAGAACAATGGTGGCTCAAATCCAAATTGACACTTGGATGGGGATAATCCAGTGGAGGAGCTGCGTAAGGTGTTGTGTGCCAGCTCTGCCCATACAAGGAACCGACTCCAAGAGGATGGCTGATGGGATGTGAAGCAGCAAAGATATTTCTCCAACTCCTGATTCACCCGTTCTGTTTGGCCATTTGACTGAGGGTGGAAACCTGAAGAGAGACTGACAGAAGAGCCAAATAGAGACCAGAATTCCCTTCCAATAGCGAGACATGAACTGGGGACCCCGATCCGTAACGATGTCCACAGGAATTCCATGGATCCTTACAACATTTTGAAGGACAATGTCAGCGGTCTCTTTAGCAGAAGGAAGTTTAGGTAACGGAATAAAATGTGCAGCTTTAGAGAAGCGGTCCACCACCACCAGTACAACAGTGTTACCTTCAGATACTGGCAAACCCGTGATAAAATCCATGGATACATGAGACCAGGGACGTTGAGGGATTGGCAGTGGGTGTAGAAGACCGGCAGGGCGCTGATTAGAGGACTTCTGTTGAGCACAGACTGGGCAGGCTTGTACAAAAGATCGGACCTCTCTTGACAACTCTGGCCACCAAAACCGTCTCTGAATAAACTCCAATGTCCTCTTTACTCCTGGATGTCCAGCAAGGGAGGAGGCATGACCCCACTGAAGGACCTCAGATCTTGCTTCCTTGGGAACAAACAAACATCCTGCTGGTACCTCATCAGGAATGTGCACGCCATGTAGCGCCTCACGGACAGTATCTTCGATGGACCGGCGAATAGGTGCCAGAATGCAGTCTCTGGGAATGATGAATTCTGGGGAACGGTCCTTCTGGGAGCAATCATACTGCCGTGATAAGGCATCAGCCTTTACATTCTTTGATCCAGGTCTATAAGAGATCACAAAATTGAAACGGGTAAAAAAAGAGGGCCCACCTAGCCTGACGAGGGTTAAGGCGCTTAGCCTGCTGTAGATAGGACAGGTTCTTATGGTCTGTCCACACAATGAAAGGATGCTTGGACCCCTCTAGCCAGTGGCGCCACTCTTCTAGTGCTAGTTTCACAGCTAGGAGTTCTCGGTTACCCACATCGTAATTTCTTTCTGCTGAAGACAGGCTTCTGGAAAAGAAGGAACATGGATGAACCTTGTTATATGTAACGGACCTCTGAGAGAGCACTGCTCCTACTCCCACTTCAGACGCATCCACTTCAACAATAAAAGGTAATTCAGGGTCTGGGTGTACCAAGATTGGGGCAGAAGAAAACAGTTTCTTTAACCTGTCAAAAGACTTCAGCGCTTCAGCAGTCCAGTGAATACGAGTGGGTGAACCCTTCGTAAGAGCGGAAATGGGTGCTGCAATTGTACTGAAGTTACGAATAAACCTCCTATAGAAATTGGCAAAGCCAAGAAATCTCTGTACCTGCTTCAGGGTTTTGGGCTGGGGCCAGTTTGTGATGGCAGATACCTTCTTTAGTTCCATGTGGATGCCTTCTTGAGAGACAACATAGCCTAGGAATGAGACTCGAGACACATGAAACTCACACTTTTCAAGCTTTACAAAAAGATGATTCTCAAGTAGCTTCTTCAGAACCTGTTGGACATGGTGAATATGTTCCTGTAGAGAGTTCGAGAAGATTAATATGTCATCTAGATAGACAAACACAAAACGATTCAACATCTCCCTCAGGACATCATTAATGAAGGCTTGAAACACAGCTGGGGCATCAGCTAATCCAAAGGGCATGACTTGGTATTCCCAGTGGCCAGTTGGAGTACTGAAGGCTGTTTTCCATTCATCACCCTTCCGAATACGTACCAAGTTGTACGCACTCCGCAGATCTAATTTAGAAAAAATCTTAGCTCTCTGAAGCAGTTCAAAAGCAGATGACATGAGTGGGAGAGGGTAACGATTCTTGATAGTTATTTTATTGAGCCCACGGTAGTCTATGCAAGGTCTAAGGCTACCATCTTTCTTGGGGACAAAAAAGAAACCAGCACTAGCTGGTGATGTTGATGGGCGAATGAAACCAGTCCTTAAAGCATCCTGACTATATTCATTCATGGCTTTAGTTTCTGGGGCAGAGAGGGAATAAAGATGACCTCTAGGAGGGAGTGTGCCAGGCAGGAGGTCAATAGCACAATCATATGGTCTGTGAGGTGGTAGTTTGGTAGCGCATTGTTTGCTAAACACTTCTTTCAACTCATAGTATTAAAGGGGCATAAGTGTCAGATCTGGTAGATTATTCAATGAACAAACACTCACCTCTTCAATAGCTGCTAGAATTTCTTTATTCCCAGCCACAAAGGAAGCAGGAGAGGTGCAGGAGTCCCTACATGCTGAACCCCAGTCAAGGAGAGTTCCCGAGGTCCAGGAAAATTGAGGGTTGTGAAGCCGCAACCAGGGGTAACCAAGGATAAGGGGTTCTCTGGAAGACTCAATAAGATAAAAGGAGATTGTTTCATGATGGTTAGCTTCAATGGTTAAACACAGAGGAACGGTTCTAAACCTAATCATTCCAGACCCAATAGGCCTGCCATCCAGGGCTTCAACTTTCCAGGATGCAGGACAAGTCTCATAAGGGATACACATCTTCTTTGCCAGTTCAATGTCCAAAAAATTGTCAGCCGCAACTGAATCCACAAATGCCTTCAATGATATTATCTTCTCTTTTGCATCCCCCCAAGTAAGGGTAGCTGACAACAGTAAATGGGAGTGAGGAGTGTTAAACTGGGCAGCTCCACTCACTAAGGTCCCCACACACCCTAGCGAGCCTTGGCTTTTAACGCTAATTCAGGGCAGGAAGAGCGCATGTGGCCAGTACCTCCACAGTAGAAACAACGACCCTCTCTCATGCGTCTCTCTCTCTCTTTAGGTGATAGGCGAGTCCTGCCAAGCTGCATTGGTTCTTCCTCTGTCTGTTGGTTGAGATGAACAATTTCTGGAACATTTGTAGGTGACAACATGGGCACGACTTGGGGAGAGCAACGTTCTCTTCTCCTCTCACGAATACGGTTATCAATGCGGATGGCCAAGGTTATGAGTTCCTCCAGACTTGAACCCCAGTCTCTACTGGCTAATTCATCCTTAACATCTTCAGAAAGGCAACGGTAGAAGGTTGAGAGAAGAGCCTCTGAATCCCATTTACTCTCTGAAGCCAGAGTACGGAAATCAATGGCATAATCAGCCACAGATTGATGCCCCTGGCGTAGGTCAAGCAACCTTCTTGCAGCCTCACGGCCACTGACTGGATGGTCAAACACCTGTTGGAGAGTCTCTGTGAACACCTTTAGATCTGAGCAAATGGGGGACTGTTGTCTCCAAAGAGCTGAGGCCCAATCCAGGGCACAATCACACAACAGGGATATTATATATGCAATCTTAGCCTTCTCAGAAGCAAAGGAAGAGGGTTGGAGTTCAAAAATCAGAGAGACTTGAGTCAAGAAACCCTTACAGGTACCGGGCTTCCCGTCATAGCACTGAGGGGCTGGGATCTTGGGTTCCTGGGAAATAGGTGCAGCTATTGGTGGCGGATCTGGGGACGGTGCTGCCACAGGTTCTCTAGGCAACTGGGCTTGTAGTTGTTGCAGAGATTCCCCAATCTGGTTAACAGCATCTGTCAGCCTCTGTAGCTGTGATGCATGTGTTCCAAGCAATACTCCCTGTTTACTAAGGGCCCCATGAATCTGTTCAGCCTCTGCTGGGTCCATCATTTTGCTGGCTCAGTCTTGCTGTCACAACCGGGGCTAGAACCCAGAATGTGTTGTTGGTAGCCCAATGCTCTAGCCACTACACCACAGAGCAGTATAGACCCAAGTTGCAGAGAACCACACAAGGCAGGATTGAAGAAAAACAAACAGTCTTTACTTAGTGTCCTTCTTGAATAAACATAAATTAAAACTTCCAACTAAGCAGGTCAAAGTTCTGAGTAAAAAGTCTCTCGAAGAAATCAAAACATAGAGCCAAAGGACCTGTCTGAACAAAAGAACTTCAAGACTGAGCAAAGATACAAATAAATGCAGGTCTTATATATGCCCACACATACACACTAACAAGCCAGGCACAGGTGATATCATTGAGCTAATAATTAACAGGTAATCAGGAAGAAGTTGTGGAAGGTCTTGTGCTCTCGGTTTCCCTCTGCTGGACAGACCGTGGTGTGACAAACAAATCATACATTAATTGAAAGCTTTTTTATTCAGCTTTCAGGTGATGTATAAATCTCAATTTCGAAAAATAGACACTTAAGACTGTTTTTGTGGTCCAGGGTCACATATGTTAAATATTTAAAAAGATATTAATGAGGATACTCTATGTATTAATCCTAATTTATACATTTAGTCATGTCCCACATAATCGATGCCGAAACGTTTATAAGCCGTGACTATTATTGTCCCCTAGTTGGTGATTTTTTTGCTTTTATTGTCTTGATTTCTTCAGAGGTGGAGAAGGACTTGGCCAAGCTGGCAGAGCAAGGGAAGCTGAGCCGAAGTCCAAATAGCCCTCATAGGAGTTTGCTTTTAACCCCCCTCTTCCACACCACTAACACTCTGCCTGTGCTAGGACAGACGTCCAGACCACAGTCTCCCAGCAACCTTTCCACAAGGACCACAGGCCTGCCCCTTCACAACACTAAACCCACAAGCTTAGTCATGGACCGAACATCTCCCAGCAACCCCAGCAGCCGTGCCCAGACCCCTAGTGGAGCACGGCTACCCAGCAGACCATTGACCCCCAATAGTCTCATGATGCACTCGTTAACTGCCGGAACCCATGGGAAAAAAGAACGAGTGTACAGGCGCTCTAGAAGTAGACCCGTCACGCCAACGGGACAGATAACCAGACCGATCCTCACACCACCAGGCCTGAGCACTACGGATTTATACGGAGGTCTGTGGAGCACATTGACAGAGGTACACATGCACCCAATCCAAAGTTCCTTTTGAAGTATTTAATAGACACAAACAGGAATCATATTGTAAGCTCATATTCTTATGACTGATGAGATTATGAAAACATAAATGCACTGATCATGCTCTGATTCTACCCAGTTAGAGCAGTTCAGCTCCTGAAAAACAAAAAAGAAATATGCACGTTTACATCTCATTCAGTTCAGAATGGGATCTACAGGAAGAGATCAGATGATTTGTGCTTCACTACTGTTTTCATATAAACGATTTACCACTGAAATGTGACGTCGATGTATGAACGCTTTCTGTCTGGCCCGTACCAACGATACCTTTAATCCTCAAAAAATAAGAACACATAAAAGACTTTAGAAGTGAACAGGGGGAAATTTATTTATTAGAGGTTGGCTCAGAGGATTCAACCCAGAGGTGTACTTATTTCGAAAGAAAATAAAAACATCTGTAGAACGAATGGGCCTGAAATGCACATTCACTGCCTCTCTACATCTTGGGTTTCCAGTTCAGAGGGGATTTTGTTGCTTTTCAATTGGCCACCTTTCTGCACAGTCCACAGCAGTTTTTACTGATACATCATTACACTTCCTGAATACTGAAGCAAATTATGTCCTCTTGAAATCAAAATTAAAGTTTTGTGGTATTTAGTTGATAGTGTGTCAACTGTAAGGCTATATATATCCAGTGTACTCTTAAAAAGCTGCTGTTTAAACCATCTTTATTTGGTTTTAGTTGGTTCAAGATGGTCTCCCAGCTTGGTCAAGCTGGATTCAAGGTGGGTAGCCAGCTAATTTCCCAACTTCACCAAACCAGCCAAAAGACCAGTTTGACCAAGAAGGGACACCAGAAAATGAGCTTAGGTTAGTTTAAATTATTTTTTTTATTTTTTTTCCCAGTAAGGATGTTCAGCACAGCCTTTGAAAGCATTTGGACAATTACATTCAGCCTTCAAAATGAATTAGTTTAGTTGTGTCATTTAACAGATATCAAGTCATGTTGCCATTGTTATGATTTATATCTCTGTTCCCATCATATGTGTTACTAGGATGAGTTTTACCAGCAGTTGCAGGCAGTCAGGAAGCCCTGGCGCATCCCTAGTGACACAGAGAGTGACTGTCTGGAACCACCCGAGCAGGACAGGTGTGAGTATTACAACTCTGAACCCATCTTGTTCACTGACTAAATCATGTCATAAAGATTTGAGGAGCAGATTCACTAAACCATTTATGCATTTTGGTGCAAAACCACCAAGTTTAACCAGTCTCTAAATACTGCAAAAAAGTAACTGTCATTATTTTCAACACGAACACACCTCCTTTCTATGAATCTGGCTTTTGTGTAATTTATGCTATTACCTGATTTGCATAAAGGCCCAGTTACAACAAGAACAATAACTATAATGAAATACACATTAGCATTAACTTCAGCTCTCAATAACGTTATGTTTATTATAAGCACAGGCAGTAGTTTTGTCATCTATCTTTTAAATGCACTATGTCTTTAAAGTCGAGTGGATTCAGATTGGCTGTCAATGTTTTTATCATTCATCTGCTTGGAAAATCGTTTCTCTGTGTCATTATCATTGCAGTTGTGTTGCGGACTTCACTATTCTTAAAGAAGTAGAACTATTCATAAAATATTTGATACCATTAAAATCACTTTCAAAACTATTTTCTTTTTTTCGGCCGAAGAATGATACAAACATAGACAGCCAGTCAGAGTTTAAAGAGCTTCAGTATTTAATGAGAAAGATGACAAAACTGCACGCATACTTACATTAAACAAAACATTGTTGTGCATTAGTCTGGATGCTTACATGGTTATCATTATAGTTATTGTTATTGGTGTGAACAGGCCTTAAGTGTATCGTTTCGTATCCAACATAAAAAAATAAAAACCTTTAGAAGTGTCTTATTAAAATTTTTGTCAGTTTAAAAAATATTTTATAGCTAAAAATAATGCATTTACAGAACTTGCAAGTCTGAAATTCTGTAGAGGATAATTAATGACAATATCTGAGCTTTCATCCTTTGGAAATAAATGTGTCTGGTCAAGAGAACCACTTCCAAGTGGCACTGTTTCAGTCCTCACATATGCAAGACTGCAGCATGTGTGGATTTGAGGTTGAAAAACATCGGACACTTTAATTATGTTGATATGGTCTCAAGAACATATCTTAGATCTCCATTCCAGTGGAAGTCTGAAAGATTTAAGCATGCTTAGAGTCATTAGAGGATTATTATTTTTGCAAATGACCGTCCGTCATTGCTAATAAATATTGCTGGCCTCCTTTTTCACTATTTTAACGTGACATGGCCAGAATTTCAATGTCCCTCATAAGCCATTAGTCTGTTAATGACCTCAATATTGTAGAATATTAAAGCTCTAGCCCTGAGAGAGTGTCTCTAAGTTCATGGATTATATAAGAATGATTGTGATTTTAATCAGGATGAGGAGAATTATCAATAATTGCTCAAGAGCATAATAATAAAATGCCAAATGCAAAACCAAATCCTAAGTTCTAAGAAAATGTTACTGTATCCTTTTAAACTCAAAGCACTTTTAGAAAACTATTTGCTATAGGCCTAGTATAATATTTATTTGGTAAACCAATGATTTTGACATATGTTTGGAACACACAATCGCATGGTCCACAAATTTCTAGACAAGCAAAATATTATACAAACAAGCCAAGCTTTGCTATCAAATGTAATGTAACTGCATATGACAGGCTCCATTTTGCCAAAAACATATATTGCGTAAAATAAGTAAATTGTGCTAACAAGCATACTTGCTGGAACTGTCATGCCAACCCAGTTATTTAAAGGAACATGATGCACAGTCTGTTAGTGAGAACGCCTGGCACTTCCAACCGCAGGACGTGACAAAATGCCATTTGGCATTCAGAACATTTGCTGATTGGCTGCCACAGTGACTGTTGACGCTGTCTGTTAGAGTTTAGCTTATGCCGACACAGGTTTCTGAGCAGACATCAAGCGTATGGCAAAGAATAAGTTCCATAACAATTTCCTGTTATTGCAGGAACGCCCACAATGGGGTAACCACTAACCCTTAAAACATTTCAGTGACTGCTCCATTCATTTCGAATTTCATGCCTTTAATACAATGACTCCCTTTCCTAATGAGAACTGATAACTCTGGTTTTGCTCCTTAGGGAAGTTTGATTTCTCAAACGAAATATTTTAGTAGTTTGATGTTAGTAGTAAAATGTTTGTTATAATATTTTAACTGACCTGATCGGCAGGACCACACAGAATCTCCATGTAGAAATCCACAGAAATGGAAGACCCGTAATCCACAACCTGCAGCATTTGTGTATTATTCTTGTATATTTGGTGATGTTTTCAGCTGCTAGTACAAGTATGGTAAACATACTGTGGCTCTATTTTAAGCATTACGTCATGTTTACATGGGTTCTGAATGTATGGTGCAGATTTGGCATTTCCTGCCAAAATCAACTTAATTTGGAAATTTCGTTACCATACTGCTTGAAAGTTTGGGGTCAGTAAGCTTATTTATTTATTTTAATTGAATACTTTTCTTCAGCAAGGATACCTTATATGTTTTAAAAGTGACAGTAAAGACATTTACTTTGTTACAAAAGATGTCTCCTTCATATAAACGCTGTTCTTATCAGCACTCTATTAATCAAAGATATGTTAAGGGTTCCACAAAAATATTAAGCAACGCAATTCTTTCTTGAGCACAAAATCAGCATATTAGAATGAATTCTGAAGGATCGTGTGACACTAATGTAATGTAATGTAATGATGCTGAAAATTCAGCTTTGCCTTCAAAGGGTTAAATTACATTGTAAAATATATTATAATACAAAACAGATGTTTTAATATGTAATAACATTTCACAGTAATACAGTTTTACTGTTTAATTAAACAAATGCACATTTGGTAAGCATAAAATACTTTTTTCAAAATCATAAAAAAATCTTGCCTGCCTCAAACCTTGCTGATTTCCGATGCTGTTTTTAGGTTTTGTTTTAGGTGTCTCTTTGTATTATATTGAATTATATGTTTGAAAAGTCTCAGCATGAAACCATTTACAAGCTTTTCTTCTGTATTTTGGCTCTTTTTAGGTAATCCAAGTGGAGTGAGAGATGCCAGCAAGAGATCATTGTTCTCAGGTAAACATTTTAACACATCAGTCCATCGAGCTCACAGACGGCAAACTAATTGCCTGTGAATGAATCTTATGAATCTTAGCCTCTGAAAAAAGGCTGACAGCAGATTTTGGTCATAGCCTTGCCATATGAATTCTTCTCAGAAATAAGATGAGTTACAGACATTCAGTTAAAATATGATAACTAGCCTGTCTATATGATGACGGATCTTGTGACAGCATTCAGCATTCCTTCACGTTACGATCATCGAAATTACCAAAAGTGACTCGGGCCTCATTTACTGACACCCACAATGCACTGTGAGATCACTTTTAGAGCAATCTGAGACTACATGAGGTCCCAGTGTTTTGGAAAGAAGCCGTCTGATGTTAGTTTCCGTTGACTTAGCTGGGTGCCGCTCGAGCATGTGGCAGCTGAGAGTCATGGTAATGACGAAAGTGTCTCCTCTGTGGTTTGACTTTTCATGCCCAGTCGAGGTTTTACAGTAGAAAAGGGCAGACAAGCCTGTATAGTCACATGCAGCCAGTTAGGTTTGTGGTGGAACTACACTAAACGACCCAAAGCTGGGTGCCGATTCCTCTGACCTCATCCGTACACACGGCTGTGAATGTGCAGCATGACATGGATCGGTTCAGTTTTCCATTCTTACACTCATCTTTGACATGTTCAAATATTAAAGGCTGTTTTTATGGTAATTACTGAGGTTGTTATGTTTATTAGTGGTCATATGGAACTGAGGTCTGTCTCCAGGCAACTGATGTTTTTTTCTTTGGTTTCTACAGGCTTGTAATGGTGTGTACGGAAACACAGAGCCAATCAAACATTTATGCAATTTAAAGGGGCATTTGAATATTGTGAGTCAGCAAGAGACACTTATTTTTTAAAATTTTCACTAGAAGAAAGACTGTGTACTTTTTTCCACAGAGGCCAGTATTTCTTCAAAAATAAAAATGTTACAACCATTTGAAATTCTAGAATGTAATGTGTTTATCAGAAAAAGATAAGCCTGCACTTGAACTTTTTTTGTCTGTCAGCATGCTTCGATGTCTCTTCATAAAAGTATTTATTGCTGCCTTGCATAAATAAACACAATTTATCACATGATGTGCCAAATCAATGGTTGATAAAGTTGATCAATCAACAAAAGTTGACTTTTATTGCTTTAGCAGAGAATATGAATGTTAGAAATGTATGTATAATGTTGGACATGCACAGCACTGCCCCTGTTGACCTCAGCATGACGCTCTCTCATTCCCAACAGCATTGTGTGTCTACAACTGGAGATGACACATTTCTATAGAACTTACTTTACCTTTTATACTTACAGAAAAATATGTAGCCTGTAACACCTGTTATACAGTATCCTTGTATAACGGCAAATAAAAAGATTTGTATAAAATTGGATTTGTCTGCATTTGTAAAGGTATTTATGTTTGTCCCCTACTGGCCAATCAGAATCAAGTCTTCCAGAGAGCCATAATAGACAATTCTGATTGCACCATTCGCATTTTTGTCTCCTATTCATTTTTCCCGTATGGATTTGAAAAAAAAAAGTCTTCATTAAAGAGTTGGAAAACAATAGCTACGACATGAATCACAACATTACAAACTTCGATTTGAAGCAAAAGTATTTGAAAATCAAACTAAAAGACATATGTACAAGACTGTGTACCTAACAGCTTTAATGAGGGAAAGAACTACAGTCCAATAAAGCCCAGAGGGTGCCATAATCAAATTAAAAACATCAAACAAATATAAAACTTTTGATTTAGAATTTATTTTTGCAAAATATGAATACACATAAAAATATTTAAGCGAGAGCAGAGGGATACTGACTCGAAGGATTCATGGGAGTGGCAGTGTTTGTTTGCTGCAATTTGCTTGTGTAAAATCTCTGATTGGTGATTCCTATGCAGAATCATGGGTAATGTATCTTTCATCAGGAATTCCACTGTTAAACATGAATATTTAAAAATAAGTTTTAATATTGTCGACTCTTGGATTCAACTAAGGCATATACAGTAGCATGGATTAACTACCTCATAGCTCTTGTTTGTCTATACAATTTAAAAGTTATCTTTGATAAAAAATGCTCCCCTATTGAGAAAATTAATGTGATTTTTAATTCAGAAACCTGACTGCTGCACTGTATATTTGCTGTTGTCCATGGCAGCGATATTTATCACACCTAAATGCAACAGGTTACATCTGTACTGTTCATCTCGTTGCAAGGCTTAATGTTTGGTACGTTATAATAGACTATTTTTTACTTAGTGGATGTGTAAATAATATACAGATTGGATTGTAAAAATCTAATCTCAGATCATTATTTCATGTTCATGTATTTATTTATGTTGCAAACATGGATAATGTATCATCTAGCAAATTAAATCCTGTCAGGTTGATATGGAATATGGCACATCTATTCATCTTCTAGTGTTTCTGTGCAATGAGTTCTGAAATAGACTGAAGCACATTCACTAAGCAGCAATTGCACTACTACACATGGCAGACTCCATCTGTTTAGTTTTTGGCCATAAATTTCAGTGGAAAAGACCCAGATCTCCTTCAAATCTCACTGGATTTTAACCCAGACCCAACTGTGTTTGAGACATGTCTCGATGGTGACATATTTCAAAACAACTGCACTTGTTTGACAATCACTGTAATCTCGGGAAATCTTTACCCTCTTATGGTTGATTACACTTCTCATTTTCCCCATCAGCATGACAAATGTTGTTTTCGAAGCTCACGCTACTGAGAAATCGCCAGCCCTCATTTTGTGGTTCATGCTTCAAGTGTTTCAAGTTGGTGGTGGTGATGAGCACGCCTTCGAGACACTGCATTTAATCAGAGGTGGAAAGAGTACAAAAATATT